>NW_006911516.1:0-31201 GCF_000523455.1 Bipolaris oryzae ATCC 44560 | reverse complement strand
CCCCGAACCCCAAATCAAGCCGATACAGCTACTGCAGGTGCTGATGCTACGGGCTGCTCTTCAACCTCTGCATACTTCGTTCTCAACCCTTCAACAGCCCGTTCACCAAGTGCCATCATGTTCTCAGCTCCAACCATCTGTAGCATGGTAATGTCGAAGCCAAATGTTGTCTTCCACCATCTCCGCATCTCCATAGCGACCAAGCTATCTATACCAGAATCCCGCAACGGGCCCGATATATCCACCTCACTATCTTTCCTATCATCAAGCGGTCGGAGAAGCATGAGCGCGATTTTTCTTGCTATTTGTCGCGCGAGGAAAATTGGGCTATCGGGCTGGTCAAGGATCTTTGGCTCGGCGAGAGCCTGCTTCATGAAAGCTCTAATGGCCTGAGTGGGCTTATCGCTGTCAGAGGTCGCACCTGAAGTTGCGTTCAAATCCAAGCCGAGGTTGTGGTAATATGCCATTCGCCGGTCGTCCTTCCATATCACGCGGTTTGCAGGATCAGATAATGGTAGACTGCTACGGACACCAATAGCCAACACAGACGTACATGTCCGCGATGCGCCTTTCTCAGGCTTGACTCTAGAGGTGCTAAGGACGAGCGTGATGGCATCTAGGAGTTGTGGTATTCTGATGCCATAAGACCCAAGCAACTGCAACCGCTCCGCTATAAGCGGATTTTCAGCGACATATCCGTGGTCGTGCATGCTGCCAATGTCGATAGCAGAAGCTTTCAACCCCAGAGAATGCCGATAAAGCACAAATGTGTCCAGAAATGTGTTCGCTGCTGCATAGTTTGCTTGGCCAAAATTGCCAATCACACCCGAGATCGAGCTGAACAGAAGGAAGAAGTCAAGGCTTATCTCTCTAGACAAGCAAATGTTGTGCATGTTCCATGTACCGTTGATTTTCGACTCGTTCACTGAGCTCCATGCCTCGTGGGTCATCTCGTGGAATCCCATATCTTGCAATTGCATGCAGATGTTCATCACACCACGCAGTGGGGCAGTTGCAGCAGCAACAGCTCTCTCTACATCTTTGACTATAGCGACGCTTCCTTTTACGGCCGTCACTTTGCACCCTTGGAATTCAAGTTCTTCAAAAAATGCTTTGTCGGTATCTCTTTCGCCTGCATTTCGAGAAAGAAATATGAGGTGTCGTGCGCCGTTCTCGACCATCCAATTGGCCACGATACGACCTAGCCCGCCAAGGCCACCGGCAAGCAAGTAAGATGCTTGAGGGTTGAAAGCAGGGCTGCGCTTGATATGTGTCGTGACTAGGTCTTTTGATCTGGTTGCTTCATGCGTGGAACCACCTACAGATAGGATAATCTTGCCGATATGTCGCCCCTGTTGCATGTACCTGAAGCATTGCTCGACTTCGGATGCCTTGAAAGTTTTCACGGGGAAGATTGGTTTTATATGACCTGCTTCGTAAAGGGCCATGGTTCTTTCCAAAAGCCTTCGACACTCTGCCGGTCGAGATTCGATAAGATGAGCCAGATCGATGCCATGAAAGCTGCGATTCAGAACAAATGGATTCAGAGAGACGCGGCCGTTGCCTAACAAATCTCTTTTCCCAATCTCAATCATTTTGCCAAACTCCGCTACACATTCCCAGGACGCGTGTAAAAGCTCACCAGAAAGAGAGTTGAGCACAAGGTCCACTCCGGCACCATTGGTAGCGCACATGACATCATCCACGAAGGATCTGTTGCGGGAATTGAATATATGAGCACGCGGGATCTTGAAATCATTCTCCAAGAACTGGATCTTCTCTTCGTTACTGACTGTGCAGTATATCGTTGCTCCGGCCATGCGACACAGTTGAATGGCTGCAAGACCAACTCCACCACATGCAGAGTGAATCAGAACAGTATGACCACTGTGCATTTGGCCATACTCCAACAATCCATGTATGGCTGTCATAAAAACACATGGCATGGTTGCGGCCTCTTCAAAGGAAAGAGAGTGGGGTAGTTTCCAGCAACTGGTACTAGGTACGATCGCGGTTGTCCTGAACAAACTTGTGCCACTGACAACCACGACACGATCCCCTTTTTCGAGATGTTCGACCCCTAATCCAATCTCTTGAACTATTCCTGCCGCTTCCAATCCGAGGACCTGGCGCGGTGCTTCGATGAGATCCATAGCGGTCAGCAAATCCTGTAGCGGTTAGCTATATGTACGACTCTAGGGACTGCGTGTAGATGCCTATGAGTCTTACCCTAAAATTGAGTCCTGTAGCCACTATTTCAATTGCAACCTCATTCTCTCGTGGTTTTTCGTAAGAACACGTGGTCCATTGGAGCGTGTCAAGCCTGCCCACTGTTCCCAGTGTTAGGTTGAGTTCGCCATTATCTGTTGGAGGGAGAGTAGTCGCAGATTTTTCAGGCTTGCAAAGCTCTGAATTAACGTTCGAAGGATACAATCGCGGTATGTATATATTTCCTTCCTCAATTGAGTACTCCAGCTCCAAGTGGTGACTTGATATGTGGCGACGAGAAAACCTTTCCGCAATCTGGGCCACAGCTTTTAAATTCAGATTCGTCAGCCGGTCAAGCTCACAGATTGCTATGTCGATTCCCATATCTCTCTTGATGGTGCGCATGGCCCCAGGCGTTTGACCCCATCGAGGGTGCTCACAACTGAGCTGGGAGCTCCGAGTCAGCCAGAGAATGCCACTCTTCAATTCCGCGACTTGTGCCAGCCAGCCCCGAAATTTATCGAAACAAGAAGCTTCAATGTCGAAGAAGAAAGGCTTATCGATGTCGAGTAGACAGATTATGTCACCCTTTGGTACCACTGACTCTGCTGCGTCCCAGTGCTGGACCACTATTTCGAAATAGCCATTTTGTAATAACACAATTTTCAAATCTTCAACTATTTGCTGCGTGGAATCATCGAAAACTAATGTGGCAGGCTTGGGCAATGCTTCCTTGACTGCGGGGTAAGCTATCATGATAGCATTGTCCTGGTGTGGACGGGGAGCATCTAGCATGTAATCAGCTACTCCAGTGAAGCCTGCGGTGCGAAGCTCCCTATCCCATCTGTCAGGCTGGACATATGGCTCATCTACCCGCCCATCCTGTTCACCCATCCACCATCCGGGAAGGAGACCCATGATAAAGTTTGTGAATTTCACATCCGGACAAAGTTCTTCAAGGTAAAATGTGCCGTCTTGTCGTAATAGACTATGCACATTACATAGAGCTTGGTGGAGGTTAGGGACAGCATGTATGACGTTGACCGCGATGATGAGGTCGTAATCATGACTTTGAAATCCTTGAGTCGCAGGATCCTTTGTGATGTCCAAAATCTTGTATTCTAGGGTGTGGTCTTTGAATCTTTCCTTGGCAGCACTGAAGAACCCTGCCGAGATGTCCGTATACGTGTAACTGGACCACAGTTTACCTCCATCTGAATCATTGACCAGGTTTGAAATGAACTCTTGAGTTGTTCCTCCTGTTCCAGCCCCAATTTCAAGAATGCGCATGTTCGGTTTCCGATGTCCAAGAAGCTTCAGATATGGACCTCGATCGGTTAATTGCGCTTCCCCATATATCTTTCGCAAAGAGTCATTATCCATAAGGAAATCTATTGCAGGTACTTCCTCCGAGACCAACTTGACGATGTTGTCGGTAATACTCATAATCTCGTCCACAAGTGAAGGGTCCCACAACGATTGGACTTCGGACTTGATAGTCTCTATTGATCGCAATTTATCTGGAATGCTTTGCCGCTGCATCCAAGCCACATATCTTTCCATCGTATCCGATGCTGGTTTGATCCCTTGAAGATTCTCCAAGGCTTGTCGGATATGGTACAAAGTGTACTCTTGCAACAGCGGTGATCGTTCGGCGGCCACAGTATTATGCTTCAGAACAGTTGAAATAGCTGTCAAGCTGGGCTCTAGACACCAAGTCATTAAAGCGCCAGCGTGAAGATCCAGCTCAAGTGCTGTATCCAGAGACATGAGCTTGATCTGATCTATCTTCATCGCAAGCGCTCCATCTTGATCGATGGCACAACCCCAGCCATGGAATTTACCATGTGCTAGGACTTTTGCTGAAGTGTGCACTTGCAGGTCACCGGAGCAGTCATAGACATCTATGCGCTTGATAAAGGTTGGCACACTCATCCGGTCGCTTGCATGTCCCTGCCCGTTGCATGCAGCTGCAGCCATTGTCTGGAAAAACACATCAATTGTTGTCGGATGGATCAGATAGTGCGATTCAGAAGCATCTGGAGTCTTATCGCATATTGTAGCCTTGGCACTGTTCTTGTTCGGCGTACATTCAAGGTTCTTCAATCCTTGGAAGCACGGCCCATATCTGGCCCCGAGGTGCCACATCGCCTGGTACCATTTTTTTGGGTCGGCTCTTCGCGGAAAAGCAGTTTCAGGCACGGCTGGTGAAGAGGGTGAGGAATGGATTGCCTCGACAGAGCCTGTGCAGTGTTTTGTCCACGTAGTGCCTGAAAATGATGAGATTGTGAACTCCCATCCACTACTCTCTAAATGATCCGTGATGCGCCATCTTCTTAAAGATGTCACCATCTCCACTGGGATGTTTTCTTCCAGGATGAGTGCAACGCCAATGACCATGTTCCTCACACTGAATCCAAGAAATTTGTCGTCCTGGTCATGCAAGGATTGTCTCCGACAAGCCTCTCCAGCCATGGCAATGTATGCAGCACCTGGAAAGACTACATCACCATCAACATTATGGTCTCGTATCCAAGGAGCGTTTTCCAGCTGAAGTAAGTTTCGAAAGCTAGGCTGATCTTCGTTGTTCTCCAATACAGGGGATCCCAAAAGCTCGTGATGTGGGAACTTGGGATATCGCCAGGCCTGGATGATGCGGTTTTGAGCAATACGTGCTTTGCCGCGATACCAAGGATACGTTGGCATATCTGGAAGTACTTTTGCAGTACCAAGCGGGTTTGTCAGGCGGTGGAGATCGAATTCCAAACCATGCTGCCAGAGTGTACCTAAAGCCGCGAGGTATGTTGCATTTGCATTTTTCTCCCTATGGAGGCATGAGGCGTATGGATGAACAACAGAATTCTGTTGAAAGATTTGTCGAAGAGGCCCGGAGAGCGTGCTGTGAGGTCCCACTTCAAGAAAACAAAGATTCCGACGTGCAGCATCTTCAGACCCAGTTAAAAGGCTATTGAGAGCTTGAAGAAAAAGAACAGGTGATTCGAGGTTGCGACGGAAATACTGTGCGTCAATGCACTCAGAATCTGGCAACGACAGGCCGGTTACGGTTGAGAAAAACTCCGGGTTTGCCGAAGTACTGTTCTGAGGAACTTCGCCTTCCAGAAACGATGTCACCATTTCCTCGTACTCATTCCCAGCATTGAGCATATGATGTGAGTGGTATGCAGTACTCACTTTCAACATGCGCACAAACACTTCAGGGTTTCTGGTCTGGATAGCTTCTACAACGTTGCGTACAGCTGCCTCGTCACCCGAAATGGTGACATTTGAAGGTGAATTATTGCATGCAAGGACAACACCGTCTTGAAGAAATGTAGTCACCTCATTCCAGCTCAGACCGATTGCAGCCATTGCACCACTGCTGGTCGCAGCTTGCGATACGAGGCCCCGGTAGTAAGCGAGAACTATGGCCGCGCGACGTGATATCCTGTTTGCCGTATATGCTGCCGCTATCTCTCCTGAAGAATGGCCAAGCACAGTGTGTGGTTTGATCGCTAGACTGGCTAGGGCATCAACTAGAGCTACTTGAACCGCAGTACATACCGGCTGAGAAATGACAGCTGTGCCCAAGTTACTAGAGTCTGCGTCTTTGGCCAGTTCTTCTTGAATGCTCCAGTTAGGCGGTGTTGGTAGCTTTCTGAGCTCACGGTCCATTTCTTTGATCGAAGAGGCAAATGTACCGTTGGACTGTAAAAGTTCAATACCCATACGAGCCCAATGGGCGCCTTGCCCGGTAAATATCATAATTAGCTGCGGCGATGGGGCCCCTGCAATAGAGACACCAACATGTGAGTCGACAGACATTCCTTGGACAACAGAAAAGGCGCGATGAGCGAAATGCTCGCGTCGGCAAGCTAGTGTGTAGGACCCATGCTCGGCTTGCGTTGGATTGGACAATGCATATTCCCGAAGGCTCAGTGATTGCATCTTTAATGCTTCCGATGTGTTTGCCGTCATGAGGAACAATTTGCCAAACTGTAGAGAGTCGAGACCAGATCCCTCTCGCTCAGATTCGGATATGCCTGCGGCTACACCATAAGATGCGGCAGATTCGAGAATGAAATGAGCATTTGCACCGCCGATTCCAAAATTGTTTACAGAAACCCTCTCTAGTTTGTCTTTGGGCCAGTTGACACAATCGGTGGGAACCTTGAGGTCCTTCTCAAGGAAGGGTATCTTGGAATTCGGAGTTTCGAACTTGATATTCGGCGGTATGATGCGGTTTTCCAAAGCCAGGACTGCTTTAATGATAGAGGATATCCCCGATGCACCCTCGGAATGGCCAATATTCGGCTTGACGGACCCGATGTACACACCACCGTTTCCAAACACGTTGGCCACTGCTGTAGCCTCGATAGGATCACCCGTGGAGGTGCCCGTTGCATGGCATTCAACAAATGCGGTTCGCGTAATGTCAGACTCTGGTATCCCAGCAGTCTGATATGCTCTGCGAATCATGTCCTCTTGACTGGAAGAGCTGGGCATGCTCAAACCCGCAGTGTTCCCATCTGCATTGATAGCAGATCCACGAATAACAGCACGGATAGGATTCCCATGCTTGATAGCAGCACTTAGCGGTTTGATATAAATCAAGTTGACGCCTTCCGCACGACCATACCCATCTGCATCTGCATCAAAAGATCGAGAAGACGCGTTGGCTGAGGTGACACCTTGTTCGGACATATCAGCCATGGTGTCAGGACTCCATAACAGGCTGCTGCCGCCCACCAGAGCGGCACTGCAGTCTCCATTTCGGATCGCGACACAGGCCTCATGTAATCCCATAAGTGATGCAGAGCATCCCGTTCGTATAGTCATACTTGGACCCCTGAGGTCGTACTCGTATGATATCCGATTTGAAAGCATAAAGTCACTGCGCCCAGTGACCTTGTACATGTTCTTGTCCAAAGGGTCCTTTGTACTCATCTCTAACCAGTCGTTTCCAAATGACCCGACGTATGCCCCAATGTCTTTTCCGCGCCATTCGATCTCGCCAGCGCTTTCGAAGCACTCTCTTGCAAGCTCGAGAAGGATCTTTGTCTGGGGATCCATGCGCTCCGATTCCTGTTGCGACATACGGAACAACGAAGTGTCGAGAGCACCCACTTGAGCGCTTTCATCTAGAAAGTAGCCATATTTGGAGCTAATGTAGCCTGATTTTCCAGAAGCGGAATAAAAGGCTTCGGCGTTGAAGCGCGCCAAAGGAATGGGCGCACGAGCATCCTTCTTTTCAGTGAGAAATGTCCAGAATTGGGCGGGTGTTTTGAGCGCGCCAGGCAAGCGAAGAGCCATGCCACAAATGGCAATCGGGTCAGATCGTCTGTCCATCTTGTTGATGTAAAATATAAAAATTTATTGGTGCATGTGTGAAAACGATCTGCTTTGTGATCAGAACGGTGACTGGAGTCAGGCAAGATCACATAACCACGTTTTCAGCTGCTTTGTATTCCAACTTATGTACCTCAGTTGCATATGTGCCTCTCTTCGCAACTGCAACCTAGTTTTCTTATTCTCCTTACTTAGCGTACGTAGTTGCAAGCGAACATGGCGCTGGATGTCAAACTGCGATAAAAAAAGCATTCATATGCATGAAGGGTTCATTCCAACGAACCTCAGGGGAGCGCTTCTCTCGCTGCATAAGGAAAAAGAATTAACTATGTAATTACATGCCCTGCATGCATGGTATTCTCCTCGCAAAGGATCCAAAACTGTGGTTGCAGCTTCGTAAATACCACTCAATGACTTGCTTGACAGCTGATTTTTTGACCGTCGTCTCCTATAGACATGAACGCTAAAAAGTAGCTTCCGGGTCAGCAGGAACGCCCGTATGTGTTGTTTTTTTAGTTTTCATTTACACGCAGGGCGAACATCCCATCTTATCGGCGTCGCTTCTAGTCCGAAACCGTGCCTAAGTCTGGCGGTGAGAACCACGGCTTTTACCCCGCTCGCCTCTTCCATTCCCGATTCAAAGTTCCAAGGAAAACCGTTGTCAAGAGTCCCAGATCTGTGCTAGTAGTGTGTATCGCAACGTAACCTCCTGACCCCACTCTGTTTTTACTTAGTGGCCGATGAGAGAATGTTGAGAAAAATAATTGCTTTGTCCACTGCCGATCGGTACTGCGCGCCCTGCATATCCTTTCACTCAGCAATCTCATAAGCATCTATTCCGGAGATAATTATGCAATGGGAGTTGACACAGGCACAAATCGCCCGGGACAAATCGATTGCATGTGTCCATGAGTATAGGATGGCTACTGCATTTCATATCAAAAATCACCACACGTGCATTAGGTAAATCGGCCGAGAATGAAAGCTGAGCGATGATTTAAGCATCTTGCGTACTATTGTAGATTTGGAATACTTCCACGAAGGACTCTTTTTTTCAACAGCAAGTATACTAGTTTCCCCAGTCGATAACCAAGCCAGGTGGATCGGTATCACTTACTTGGAATATTCATCTTAAACTTTTGACCTTAGAGCAAAATGGTACCGGCATAGGGTATGTCATTTGAGACGGGTTGATCGAACTATGCGTTGGACGAATTTCAATATTTGAACTACCCTGGTTGAGATGCGCAGATTTGATGGCTTGATCGCCCCGACAATCCAACAAAGCTTGGACACATAGCCAATTAGGAAATTTGAATAAAAACTTATTAGCATGCTATCTCTGCGCAAAGTAGAATTCCGTTGCCCATCGTCCCAACACAGCCCAAATATCTCAAAGCCTGCAGTTTCAACGAGAACATGGAGAAAACACCTGCGACTCAAGGGGTGCTAAAAGGGTTCACACTAATCGAGCCCAGAAAATATGGCGGCCGCGACAGACGGAATTTGATCGCTGCCTTCGGTAGTCTTTGCATCGTCATGCTGATGGTCGCTCTTGACGCTACATCCCTAGCAGTTGCATTGCCCGTAAGCTTTACTAATCCGAGCCATCACTGTCTCTGAATGTTGTCATACTAGTAGCTAACGAAGAACAAGGTGATTACAAAAGCTCTTAATGGCTCCGCTGTGGAGGGCTTTTGGAGCGGCACGTCGTTTCTTCTCGCATCTACTGTATTTCAGCCAATACTGGGGTCTTTTTCAAATGTCTTTGGAAGAAAACCGCTTATTAATGTTAGCCTGACCCTTTTCTTAATGGGCTCCGTCGTTATTGCGGTTGCCACAAATTTCACAGTTGTACTAGTAGGAAGGACCATCCAAGGTGCAGGCGGAGGTGGTATCCTGTGCCTGACGGCCTTGATAATCGTTGACAAGATTCCTCTGAAAGAACGTGGAAAATGGTTCAGCTCGATCGGAGCCATGTGGTCGATCGGCACCGTAACAGGTCCTTTACTTGGTAGGTTGGCGATCCTTACGAACCTAGTATGCCATTAACATTGCGAAATACAGGAGGGGGCTTAGCCAAAGAAGCCTTGTGGCGCTGGATTTTCTGGATCAACATTCCATTCATCTGTATTGGCGGGATATCCATCGCAATATTTTTGAAGTTCGACAAGACCAATGTGGCTCTCGTCGCAAAAATGGAAGAGTTAGACTGGGTCGGAATGAGTCTCTTCCTTGCATCGATAACGGGATTTCTTATCCCCATCACGCGAGGTGGTGTCGAATGCCCCTGGAACTCATGGCGTACGCTTGTACCACTCTTCCTCTGCATTGCTGGACTGATGGTGTTTGCCTTACACCAGGAGTACGTGGCCAAAAACCCATTCATTCCTATTGGCCTCTTCAAAAATCGGTCTGCAGCAATCATTTACGTGCAAACAGTCATATACGGAATCATTCTATCGATGGGCATGTTTTACCTTCCACTCTATTTCGAGGCAGCAAAGGACATGTCACCTGTTATGGCAGGTGTTTCCTTGTTCCCATGGACCTTTACGCTGGCTCCAGCTGCAATGGTATTTCCCTCAATACTCTATATATCAACACAGTGATTTAATAACAGTACAGGTTGTCGGAATAGCTGTATCAAAGACGGGGGCGTACCGATGGGCGATTTGGCTAGGGTGGTGCCTTGTGACGTTCAGCATGAGCCTCCTTGTACTGCTCAAATCTGACACACCAACGGCCGCGTGGGTATCAATAAGTCTCGTTGGTGGTATTGGACTTGGTGCGCTCTATCCGGCAATGATTCTCGGTGTTCAAGCCTCTTCAACGGTGGAAAATCAAGCCCCTGCAACAAACATGTTCACATTTTCCAGAGCTCTTGGCCAAACCCTCGGCGTTGCAGTTGGTGGAGTCATGTTCCAAAATATGATTGAGAAGAGAATGTTGTCAAAGCCGCTCTTGGCTATGAAAGCCAAGGAATACTCCAAAGATGCAATAGGCTTGGTACAGATCATCAAAGCTATGCCCATGAACAATGCAAAGGAACAGCTGATCGAGAGCTTCACTTACGCACTTAGTTATATCTGGGTCGTAGCGGCAGTGATCGCAGGAATTGCACTGCTCGCGAGCATCTTCATCGAGGCGTATCAGTTGAACAATCCACTCGCGGTAGACGAGACCGCCAAAGACGACAAAAATTAAGATCTGTGGAACGGATTGCAGGCAAATCATTTCCAGAATATGTGGTTGTCGCAGTCTTCACCGCGATTCCGCTTGTCATGTTGGAAAACATGATGAATTTTCCGATTAGCTTTAATCCTTCGGATCCGACATAGCCGATGGATCGCGTAGTCGCATAGTACCACCGAAACAGAAAATTGTATCTTTGCGTGCATGCAGTTCTCCTGCAAAGTTCTACTGATGGTTTAATTCTTAATTTACATTATAAAGTAGAGACATGAGGAAAGACTCTATTTAATCTCCCAAGAGTGCTTCCAAACGCCTAAAAAATCGAGGAGACAATTCTATCTGATCATGACCCAACAAGTATACTCCGATGAAATTTATCACGGCCTGCCGGACTTGTCGGCATCTCCGAACAACCTGACGGCCATTATAACTGGCACCAACGGTCTTTCAGGCAGCCACATGCTGCGTAGACTCTGTCAGAACCCAGAGCGCTGGTCAAACATATACTGCCTAAGTCTCCATCCACCGTACGGCAAACACCCAGACCATGTTCAGCACACCGCCGTCGACCTGCTTCAGTCTCCAGAAACGCTTGCCGCCATCCTGATTGCTGCAAACGTCCAAGCAGAGTACGTCTTCTACTTCTCTCACGTGCAGCCCCCGCCAAAACCCGGTATGGGGCTCTGGTCTGATGCAGGTGAGGTCACGCGCCTGAACTCCCTTATCTTCCAGAACTTGCTCGGAGGATTGGCCGGAGCCCGAATCATCCCCCGAAGGATCCTGCTACAGGCCGGTGCAAAGTACTATGGTGGCCATCTGGGCCCGATGAAAGTGCCGCAGGTAGAAACGGATCCTAGAGTAGATCTCGAACCGAACTTCTATTACTCTCAAGAAGATTCCCTGGTTGAGTACTGTGCTGGCGGTAGTGGGGAGAGGAGGACCAGGTGGAACATCATCTTACCCGGGCCCCTAGTAGGCGCTGCACCTAGGTCGGCGATGAATGTTGCCTTCCCGCTAGCAGTGTACGCCTCCATCTGCAGGAAATTAAACCAGTCACTTGAGTATCCATCCGACGTAGTGTCGTGGCAAATGCCACTAGCAATGTCAAGCGCAGGGCTTAATGCTCACATGGAAGAATGGGCGGTGTTAACGCCCGGCGCAGCGGACCAGCGGATCAACCAGTGTGACAACAGTACTTTCACCTGGGAAGGCTTCTGGCCTTGCCTGGCGGAGTGGTACGGAATCTCGTGGAAAGGGCCGGAGGAGGATGTAGAGTGGATCGAGTTCGAGATGCCATACCGGCCTCGTGGCTATGGGCCTAAGGGTGTCTTAAGGTGGAAGTTCACATTTGGATCGTGGAGTCAGCAGCCGCATGTGCAGCAAGCGTGGAGGGCACTCACGGACGAGCATGGCTTGATCAAAAGAGAGCTAAGTGATCTGTCCAAAGAGTTCGCTTTTCTAGATGGATGTGTTTCTCTGTACACAGCCCTGTTGCCAAGGTACGTTATCGCTCCTTTGAATCTCTGCCTCGTACTAATCATATTTTGTAGTATGAACAAAGCCCGGAAGCTTGGTTGGCATGGTTTTGTCGACACGTCAGACGCATTCTTCCAGGTATTTCGAGAGCTGTCAGCACTAAAAATGGTACCGCCGATGCCATTGCTAGGCCAAAAGTAACGTATAGATGGTCTTCGCGGCACCTGGAGCACTTAAATCAGGCCCGTTCTTCCTTTAGCTTTTTATATCTTCAAAATGAGGTTGGTGTCGGTGCCAAGCTAGTAAATCGGGCTCCAACTCGGGATTCTAAATATGCGGGTTTTTCGGTCTATACTAATTTAAATAGAAAGCTCAGGGGTAGGTATAGTAGGTCCTGTACAGGTCTGAATTATATCGATGAAAAATTTGTTTATGGCCCCTAGTTAAGGAGACAGAGAAAGATCAGAAGTGTGTTGTAGATGGCAGCCGAGTGTCAGGAAGAAACTAGAAGTATTGCGGCCGCATAAATAAGTTAAATGCCTCTAAGAACGTAAAAGCACACTGTTGAATTGGTTGAACCAATATTTGCAAGGGAGGGCAAGCATATTAAGATAGTGGTTGAGGGAAAATGGCAAGCCGCTGGGGACAAATGGCCCTTGTCTTCGAGGGTGACGTGGGGCGCCGTGGAACTACTGTGCTATATGACAAAATTCATGTATGTGGGCGACTAGTAGGGGGTCGATACAGGCCAGGCTACCGTGTACCATCTATAGAATATAGAGTATAGCTTGTATGCATTACGATTACGAAGAATAGCGTAGTGTTTCTCTATAGTAGATTAGGTATAGCCATCTGAAGAAGAGCCTGATCTTTGTCTCAGCGCGCCTCCAAACATATGACCATTGATTTGTAGCACGGTACGCTTCTGCAATTCGTCGGCTATCCGCCAAGTATAGAAGTCGGGCATAGCTGTGGGAAACATGGCTGAAACCGAACAGGAAAAAATTGAACCAAATCGAATCGAATCAGTCGGTGGGACTGTCGGTACTACCTGCTCCGTTTCGAATGTGACTAGGTTGTTGAAGATATTTCTACGTCAGCTGATTATAATTCTCCCTCGCCTAGACTGAGGTGCATATTGTGTTTGTTATGTTTTCCTGCTAAAGACCTAAAGCCCCTGTTTAGCACCTTCAAGCCCTGTTAGCAGGCAGAACGCGCTTGGATTACGCTTTTATATTGGTTACACTGACGCACTATACCGCGCTATCCATCTAAGCAGGTAGGGTTAGATCATTTAGTGATCCCCTGATTTTAGATATGGGCTGCAAGATAGAGGGAAACCCTGGTACCCCTTATTCTAGCATCTTAGATCATGATTTTGCTTGGACGCGGGGAATCAGAGTAAAAGGCTTCCAGCATGGTTCACGCGTGGAGCTTTCTGGGCTTGCACATGGCAGCTCTCCACGAATGTCCCTCTGGAGGTTTCATTCACACATAAGGATGATGTTTCTTGCTTTAGAATAAGGTGTTCGTTCTACTGAGGCTGGGTGAAGTGCCCTATAGGTGCATCAGGATGAACCTCGGTGATTTTCGTACCCTTAAATTCGTCCACGGGTTTTCTCAGGGATCTGAAACACCGTAAAGAGATTTTTGAATTCTTAGATAGTGTTTCCGGTTTGATTTAAGGGGTAAGGAGGATACACAGTTGAGCAAAAAGATATAAATCAAAGCAGTGTCCTGGTTCACAAAGTCTGGCAACCGAAGAATTTCTTAACGGCGTCCCCCTACTAGTGCCGTCCGTCTACCTCATAATTTATGCCAGACTTGCAATACCGAAGAACGATAAAGCGGAAACCCATCGCGAATATAACGATATTCTTCCGTGTCTTGAGATGCAACGTGACCATAAGTCTTGCATGCTTGCAGAGGCATCATCCAATGTGAGGTTAGAGAAAGATACTGCCGCTGGCCTCGAGAGGGACCGGGATACTGTAAGTGTGGGAGATAGCTAATCGAAATCAGTGACTGATATCTAGTATCTTGTTCTTAGGATGGATGGAGTATATTGGACCTGCAGCACCCTCTACAATGGTCTTATCGAAAGAAATGGACTACCACTTCTATCGTTGCCGGGTTTACCTTCATTTCTACTTCATCATCGTCCATGATGGCCCCTGCAATACCTGAAATTTCGCGAGATGTGGGCGCAACTAAGAGTGCGGAGCAACAACTCATCCTCTCTGCTTTCGTCATCGCATATGCCGCAGGGCCCCTGTTTCTTGCACCCTTGAGCGAAGTATATGGTCGATCTATAATCCTTCATATTACAGCGTGGTTTTACCTCACCTGGAACCTCTGCTGTGGGTTTGCGAGCACGCCCAGTCAGATGGTTGTTTTCCGATTGCTTGCTGGCCTTGGAGCAAGTGCGCCGCTTTCGATTGGTGGCGGTGTCCTAAGCGACATCTGGGTAGCGGAGGAGCGCGGTAAAGCAATGGGAATATACAGTATGATGCCTCTATTGGGTCCGGTATGCGTCGAGGAAATTCTAGTTTTGATCAAAGAAGCTTACTATAGACAGGCTCTCGGTCCCTTTATCGGCGGATTTGTAACGCAGTATGCGAACTGGAGATGGATTTTCTGGGGTAAATCAATATTCGACGCTGTTATCCAAGTTACTGCATTGGTTTCCTTACACGAAACATACCCGCCAGCTATACTCAAACGCACAGCGCGGAAGGAGCAGCAGAGCGAGGCTAAATTTCCTAATGAATCACACCAAAGCCCGGGCCAATCCATTACTCAAGTGCTCAGAACGGCATTAGCTCGGCCGTTGCGTCTTCTGGGAACAGAGGTAATTGTGCAAGTCCTTTCTATATACCTAGCTTTCCTTTTCGGAACGCAATATCTCATGCTGGTAAGACGTCCACCCACATCTAACGCTAGGTGTCTACTAATCGTGCCTACCAGTCAACTTTTACAACACTCTGGACAAAAAAATACAATCAGTCTATGGCGAAGTCAGGTTTACATTTCTTGGCTCTCGGTCTAGGCTATTTGTTTGGGGCCCAATGCTGCGCTTTCGTCAGTGACAAGATCTACGTTCGGATGAAGATGCGAAACAACTCGGCAGGCCGGCCTGAGTTTCGCGTCCCTATGATGGCACCGGGAGCTTTATTAGTCCCTGTCGGCCTCTTCCTTTATGGCTGGTCTGCTCAAGCGCACTTTCACTGGATCGTTCCCGATATTGGGGCCTTTATTTTTGGAGCTGGTTGCATCTTTGGAACGCAAACTATCCAGGTCTATCTAGTGGATACTTACTCTCGCTACGCTGCATCAGGTATGATAAAAAAGTGTGAACTGAAAGAGACAGATGCTGACATGTATCATAGCTCTTGCTGCCGCAAGTGTTCTTCGGTTCGTAGCTGGGTTTGTATTCCCTTTGTTTGCTCCAGACTTGTTCAGAGCCCTTGAATATGGCTGGGGAAATAGTCTACTTGGGGGCATAGCAATTGCATTTGGCATTCCAGGTCCATTACTTGTATGGAAGTATGGAGAAAAGCTACGGTCCTTAAGTCGTTTTGCTGCGAACTGAACATTGATAGAGGAGGAGTACTACGACAGTCACCGTTATGCAAAAGTGGCTTGTCAAAACGATTATTGCGGGAAAGGGGACTGTTTCAATTGATACAGAGCTACGGGACTCCAGAAAGAAGCTTAAGAAGCTCATAACATCGCCAACGCTGTGTGACGGTCCAAGAAGCGATGTAAGCCTATAGCCACCTGCTAAGAAAGCTTCAGCCAGCACAACAATCTATGTATTTTTGCTATCCTCTAGCTCCGTCTAGATGGAAGCGTACGCTGTCATTTTAGTGTGCTTCATGCCTCTGCAATGTCTTGGACCCAGGTAATGCATGTGACGCTTTTAGCACGAGCTCAGCCACCAGCTGCAGGTAAGCGGTGAGTACCACGATTCTCTGTGCATTTCTGCCTTGCATAGAGCTAACCACAAAGTGTTATGGACATGTAAAACAATATCGCGATCGTGGCCCATGGACCACCATGAGCCACGGCTGTGCAGGGTCTGAAGATATGAGGCAAAAGTGCAAGCTTCCGTTGACACAATCCGATTTTTACACTAAGCAAAAAAATAAGCTTGTTACATGAGACTTTATTCTAAATATACTGAATCACACAACGAATGCAAATCGCCCGGCAACCACGCATTCTGCCACATATCGCCCACTTGTCCTGAGGTACCAGAGGTGAACTATTAGACAGGTAGATTGCTAAGCATTACCGACAACAGCGCTTCTAATTGCGGGTTTTTTCGACGGATCCTACCAAGCAAGGCCGCAAGCTGTTTACACAAATCATCCAAGATCTGCCTCGTGTAGGCAAAACTGCCCGCTTTCTCAAGACGACTGACCACATGTCTTTTCACCATGTCGTCAGTTGTCCTTGTCGTTAGTATACGAATGATCTCGCCCTTGATGCCGTTCTCGTTGTCGGTATCAATCGTACCTTTGCTCCATATGGCGTGGAGAAGGGGGAAAGAAAATTTCCCTTCTGTGAGATCTTCACAGAAACAGCCTTTCGACTCGGTCATCTGTTTTGATTGTTAAGCTAGGAAAAACAAAAAATAGAAGCGATGGCCCAACGAAAGGAAAATTAGAAGCATGTGGAAGGAAGAAATCTTACAGCAGTCTCCTTCATATTTTTATAATCATCCACAATCTGATAAATGACCCCAAAAAGATCCACCACCTGGTCAAGTAGAAGCAAAGCTTGCTCATCAGGACGATACCAACTGCGACCATTGGAGACATCGTCAGCGTCGATTTCATAGTCGCCGTCATCAAGACTAACAGCACGTGCGGGAACACAGCACTTCATTAGCCGAAGAGCCAGCCGAAACAGTCCCCCTGTCTTGTGATGAACCATCTGCAGGTACTCGGCTTCAGTGGGTGGCTGCAGCGTATCGCGCCAGTAGAGCTCCATGCCTTGCCCTCTGTGCAGATTGAGGAGTTCTTCGTTGAAGACACGGGATGCCTGTGTCCAGCACTCGCTGTATCCGCCGACATTTTCATATTCTTCTGGTCCTCGCAATTTCCGAAGCTCATGTTCTGCAGCGAAATAAATGTAATTTGCGGCGTTGATGGTTTGGGCGACCCCGTAGACGTGGTGACTTGCCAGGGAGCCGCGGCGGAATTTCGATTCGTCTTGGATGTCGTCAATTCTGCTTTGTTCATTTCAATTAATCCTTCTGGCTTCTTTGTCCTCACACCCTCGCACGGGCCACCGAATTTCTTTTCCTCCTAGGGACGAGGATAGCGCTGACAGCAATCAAGCAATTGGCATGACACAGGTGTAACGCGGAGGATCTGCACCGACTTCACATTTTGCCGCACGGATTGCTTTATTGTTGACAACTCTGCTCAGAGGCAGAATGTAGTAGATGAATACAGAGGATACGAACGGCTTGGCGACTTACAATAATGAGCTATTGTGTAGCAACTCGATAACGTGACTTATCGTATCAAACGATTCTTGGTCGATTCCGAGCCACACGTTTAGGGCCGACATGAACTTGCGCCGGAAGTTCTTGCCGCTTTTAGAGGCTACGTAGTTGTAAGGCTTTGTTATCACCTTTATATCTCGTGTAAATATCAGTCGCGAAAAGTATGGCAAAGTGCGTAGATTCCAAGGGGAGACACTGCTTTGGTATACGTAGGCGTTGTAGTGGGTGACAAAAACGTACCTTTTCATCTTCTTCCCTCCAATGCTTTAGTGACTCTAGATCGATATGCAATGGTGGCGAGCATGCATGTTCAACAGCCGCTTCCTCGGATTCGTCGTATTGCTGAAGAAGCATGCCTGTTCCAAGCTCGGTCGGCTTTTGAGGGCCGTCGTCACCGCTTTCAGCGCAATAAATCGATGAGAGCGTATCGTTGGTGCATCGTGGAGTCCTCGGAGCATCGCTGCTATCATTGGAATCGCTGTCGGAGAGCGATGAGAGTACTGAGACTCTAGGGCCCGGCCAAGAAATCTTTTCCATGTTGCGATGGGGGGCGACGGAAGCTGCAGAGAGATTACTGTAGTGTCTCTATGCTTACTTGTATGAAAGCAGGAGCTTATGTGTGAGAACGAAAGTGTCTGTAGTGTCTGCAGCGCCTGTAGTCTCTACTTGTGGATGTTTTTCTCTGCTTTCTTGTTACAATTCTTCCTATTTCTGCTGTTCCGTGGTGTTTTAATGTTCTCTGATTAGGGCTAAGTGAGTTTGTAAGATACGCTCAAAGCGGTTGGGTCCTATATTACGGAGATCTGGTCACATGGCGAGTGAGGAATAGGATCAAATGGAATCACCGAGATCTTCCCGACGAAGATTGCTCGCTGACCAGCGGCCAGACCCCGGTGACTGGACAAGGAAGGATGACCCAGTATTATCGGCGAGCATTGAGCGCGAGAGAGACGAATGGTAGAGACGCTAGGCGCTGCGAATCGGCCCGCGAACCTTCGGCACCGGAACCGACGCTAGTAAGTACCGTGTGCAAGGATTGAATCAAGGTTAGAGGCAGTAACTTGTTCTATACCTATGCCCTCTTACCTTCATACAGATGCTAATGGGGGGTCAGATGAGTTCCTTCTGGATCTGTTCTGTCCACTTCCACAACATTAAGACGACACGATTTCCCCAATATGGTGTGTACGACTCTTGATAATAACCAGCGATTACTGCCGCTTGTTTGTAACGACAAGAACATTGCCGGGAGAACAAGCATTACCATCGCAGCTGCTCTGTTCATATTCCTGACTTAGATAGTGGCCGTGAGAATTTATGTTGTAGCAGCCGCTTACCGCGAATGGGTATGCTCTTGCTGTAAATGAATAAGAATGTTGGTGTAGATCCTTAAACCACATGAGAACAAGGCTCGACCACCACAGTGCTACCCTGCTACTGGAAAGCGTATGTATCGGTGCCCCTTCTTGGCCTCTCATAGACGCATGTTGTTTGCGGGCTGCCATATCGATCGCTTTGGTACTTAGACGGTTGTCAAAAGATGCAGAGGGAAGAAAGCCGGCCCAACTAGTCAAAAGCTGGGCCTGAGTAGACACAGTCGGTTTCGGCCGAATCTAAATCGATCGAGAAAAGTGTGTGTGTGTGTGTGTCCAGGGCATGGCGGCGGATGTGGTGACCACTCAGTTGTCTTCCGGAACGGATGACACCATTGTTCGCATTGATATCGACAATTGTGTGCGGCTGCACAGCCTCCGGAAGCAGCTTGGTGGCGATATTACCCAAGCGGTTCGCATTGGAAAGAGAATCGTAGCACACAAGGTAGCCACGACCTTTGCTGACTATCTCGTTCTTGCAATATTTGCAAGGCTTGCCCGTGGCGCACTTTGACTACGATCGTGTGTGTGCAAGGTGACCGCTGCGAGAACATTATTGCCTACGTACCTGTGCCTGCAAGAGTGACAAATCCACTGAAGCTTGACTGCGAAGACATATTCATCTCTCTGTCGCCTACTGAGGGCATCCTGGTAGCCATCACCTCGTTGCTGCTAGAAGACTGAGGTATGACCCGCAGGCCGTGCGTGCGCTTCCCGACCCTAGAGCGCGCCGTCGATGCCCGGGCCTGAGTGCCATAGTGTCATGCGGCGGATTCAATGATATGAGCGTCATAAAACCATCTGGCAATGAATGTGCTGCACTGATAAAAAAGCCACCGCCATCAATTGGGTTGACGGGCGTGGCAAGTGTATTATCGCTTAAGCTAGCATCACAGCCGACGTGCTAAAGCAAATATCGAATATGGACGCCGAAAGCATTGTCGCGCTGAGCCCGAGTACGAATATAATTGGTAGCAGCCTCGCAGGAACCATGGTTGGCTTCAATGCTCAAGCCGCAAACATTGTCACCGCCATCTTCCTCGCCACTGGCCAGGACATCGTTGAGACAGTGGTGAGCATCAATTTCATAGCTACGATGCAGAAGTGCGGAAAAACCCTTCTCGTCAGTCTCACTGTGCCATCCATAGAGGTTGGAACCGTGGGAAGGGCAATGCGCTTCAGGCGCAGAGTGCCGCCCGAACCACAACCTTGTTTCTGACGCTTGGTGAATCCACAACACTCATACAATAATGGACTTCCGTGAGTTTACAATACAATCTGTTATCTGCGATCTCAAGTCTGATGCTTCCAAAAGCGTCCGAGCTACCAGCCAAGCCTAGGGCATGGCATAATGAACTCTGCATAGTGGCGTTGTGGGTGTGCAACGACGATCAGGTAATATCCATACTTTATAAATGATTTCACATAATCGGCCTTGTGTAAATGGAGCAAGCCAGAGTTTTTATTGGAAATCTCTTCCTCTTCTTGTAAAAAATCCACTTTATCCAAGTCGCACTTGACATCGTTCATGCCCATGTACTTTCAGACTTGGGAAGGCCTCCAGCATACTGTATGGCCACCAACCCTTAATATTAAAATATTCACTAGGGTAGGCCCAACCGGCGAGCTTTGATGGGCTGTACACCGGAACCGTGCGCTTAGGTCCATAACCGGATTTTGTGGCTAACACTCCTGGTATCTAAGACTTTTGCTTCGAATGGCCCCTTACCACTCTTGTTATAATTTTTCGATTTGATACGAGAGGTAATATAAAGCCCAAATAACACATGGCCAACTTCGCACCTAGAAATCATATCTTGAATTGTTGCGGCACTGCACTTTCAAGCGTGAAGTCGCAATTTTCGGGGGTACAAATGACGGCACCCATTTCTAGAATCAGTGATGAAAATAGGACATCTGCAGTCTGGAACCTTGCGCAGCAAAGCACCTAATACACTTAATATCGGGCCTTCTAAACAGAGGTAAACAAAGTGTGGACAGTTGTTCTGTCCGAGATCCGCCTCGGGAGGATCTGAAGGAATTGAAGTCCCGATGAATCCGTGTATAGAGCTTTTTCGTCTTGATTTGCAACATGCATCGCGCTTGATAAAGATCGTTTGGCCTTTATCTAAGAATATCACACGTAGCATTTAGCGAGATTTTCTTACAGATATAACGATGGAATACAACTACGAGCATATCCCAGAGACAAAAGAAGACTGTATGCAACTACCCTTTTTTATCTTAGGGCTATACTCATATGACCATAGTGGACTGGGCCGAATTGATAACTCTAGATCTCAACCTCTTCGATAGCCCTGAGGGTAAGAAGGAGCTTGTTGAACAGCTCCGCTACGCTGCACAGCATGTCGGCTTCTTCTACGTAACCAACTTCGGCATCTCGGAAGAAGACGTCGACCGGCAATTCGCACTAGCAAAACGATTCTATCAACTGCCCCTAGAAGAAAAGCTCAAATATCACAACTCCCAGGAGATGAGAAGCGGTCATTTTAACGGATATAGGCCTGCTGAATTGCGCAACCTGCTGCCCGACGGGTCTATCAAAGACAACTTCCAGGTATACAACATTCCCAAATTTGATGGCTACCATGCAAGACCCCAGCCGCAAGTTCTGCAGGATGAAATTGCACAAATTGAGGATTTTCAGCGCCAATGCCACACGAAAGTCATCACCAAGTTATTCAAGCTACTGGCCATCCTTCTAGAGCTCCCAGATGAAGATCAGCTCCTGAAAATGCACGGATACGACAACAAAGGTGAGGATCACCTCCGGTACATGTTCTATAAGGCGCGCACGGCCGAAGAGAACAAAACTGTAGGTGGCTTATACGCAGCTGGCCACACCGATCTAGGTAGCTTGACGCTATGATTTCGCCAGCCTGTTGCAGCTCTACAGATTCGGAACAGCCTTGGAGAATGGAAATGGGTTAAACCGCAGGACAGAGCTTGTACAGTTAACATTTCGGATGCTCTCTCTTCACTCACAGGCGGGTATCTGAAGAGCACGATCCACCGTGTACATGCGCCCCCAGCCGACCAAGCGCACATTGACCGCATCGGCGTGTTGTACTTCAACCGGTGGGCCATATGACGAATCCAAGACATCACTTCACAACTAACAGCATCCCAGCCCTAACAACAACGTTATTCTCGACCCTATAACCACTAGTCCACTTCTTGCGCGCCTTAACATGACTGAAAACGAGTTCACACGACTAGGCTACCACCTAACAATGGAAGAGTAGTGCCAGGTTCGCCAGGCGCAGCAGCAGCGATGGGAGTCGACACCGAAAATTAGTACTGAGGGGAAGTACGAGTATGACCAAAAGCATCTGGAGATTCTTCCAGGTATGCATGCCAAGATATTCAACTAGTAAAGATGGTTGAGCGCTAGACAGAGGACTGTGGTGTTAGAGGCGGTTATGCTATAGGTCAGATTGGTGAATTCACAAAATAAACGTGTTAGTTTGTTTCCTATGCGAATTGATCACGCTAGTAGAATGGAGTCTCCGAGAAGATGCGCGCGTCTCCCTCACCACGCCAAATCAGAGTCGTTAACAGTTAATTGGATCAGTGGATTGATTCGCGAACGTGCTGCATCACGCTTGGTGACACTGTCCACGTACCTATCTCTGGCACGTTCGCGAATCAATCTGCCGATCAAATCGATTGCTAGCAACTCTGCTCCAAATTCTTGGTATTAATGGCGACAACCAACCTACTAGCAAGCACTGATTATACTGCTTCATTAAGCGCCAGTCTTGGATTGCCTTCGTAACCGGTAGCCAGCCTGAGGCTTAAAGAGCTGAGGCAGCTACACTAGAACAACTATTTGCTTTCATGCAAAAGAGAGTTGGTATAATTAAAGCTCATCTCACTAAATATCACCACTGCTCTGGATTTGCATGATAAGTAAAGCCCCTCGGCTCCGGCACGGTACCGAATGATCCGATGGAATGCGCGGCGAACAAGATCCTGGATCAAACTGTTTGTAACAGCGTCAATTTTCCGATCAATAGGATTATACTGTCGGTACGATGCACTTTGGCTGATACTCATGCCGAAGGGACTTCCATCTAGATTGTCGTGAGAAAAGTACAAAGAACCAGTCTACAAAAGCATGGGAGTCTTTGATTGATTAAGATACCTTTTTACCTTCCAATTCTCCAGTTCATAATTAGTACTAAGCGTTACTTCAGAAAAAGAAAAAAAGAAAAAAACTATATGACGGATAGCGAAATGAGTGTCTTTCAAGTCCCGAAGGAGGGCAAGGCGGGTGTAGTCGTGAACGAGGGCCCAGATTTTCGCGTCGAGGTGCAGATGGTACCTGTCCCTGGAATTAGTAAGTGATCCACTAGTTTCCTCACAAATCAGCAGGACTTGGAAGGAGATGGGAATGCTAATGGATGTATCACAGAACCTCATGAAGTCCTCATCAAACTCAACGTGACGGGAATTTGTCACTCGGATATCCATTATATGCGCAACGATTGGGCTTCCCCAAAGATGTCGGAGTTTGGTACGATATGTGCGGGACACGAGGGTGCAGGCATTATCGTAAAGGTTGGACATGCAGTCACGACGCTGAAGCCTGGCATGCGCGCTGGCTACAAGGTATTGAGTCCATTCCCAAGATAGAAGCTCGTCGCTAACCCTTCATCTTGGCAGCCAATTCAAGCTACTTGCGGCGAATGTAGACATTGTCAAACCAATGAAGATTGTTATTGTGCGAATGCAGTCTTCACCGGTCTAATGATCGACGGCTCGTACAAGCAATACGTCGTGTCTCCTGAGCGTTACACCACCATTATCCCCGATGGTGTGGATGCCTTCATTGCAGCCCCTATCATGTGCTCTGCATCTACAATGTACACTTCAATCAAGACCTCTGGCCTCCAGCCAGGCGACTGGGCTGTTTTTCCCGGTGGAGGCGGCGGCCTCGGCATGCAAGGAATTCAGCTCGCCAAAGCAATGGGCCTGCGATCTGTTGCCATTGACACTGGTGAGAACAAGAGAAGGCTTTGCTTAGAAAATGCAGGCGCAGATGCCTTTATCGACTTTAGATTGACATCCAACGTCACAGATGAGGTGATTCAGATCTGTGATGGTATCGGCGCCCATGCAGTTTTCGTTACCGCCGTGCAAACGTACCCTTCTTCCATCCCCATGCTTGGCGGCCGAGTAGGTGGCCGCGTCATGTGCATCGGCTTGCCACCAGCGGGCACACAGCTTATTCATGTAGATCCAAGTCAGATGTGCTACAAGAAGCAGGCTGTTCAAGGCACGCTAGTAAGCTCTATGGCAGATGTGGACAAAACTTTAGATCTTGCAGAGAGAGGGCTATTGAAACCGATATATACGGTGTACCCATTCAGCAAATTCAACGAGGTGGTGCAAAAACTTAGCAAGGGTGAGATTGCGGGACGAGCTGTTGTGGATTTCAATACTGAGTAAGGCAACGGGCACGACGAATCCCACTTCTCGTGCTTCGGTAGAGCGGAACTCAGCGAAGGGGAAAATAGCGCGGCATCGAAAGTATGATGTGGGCGGCGAAGATGCATGCTGAGGCTCAACAGATGCGTTCTGAAGTTTAGTTACTACATTCTGGGTGTCATCTTGCGCCAACCTCTCACTGTGGAAAGTTTCCATATCTCCAAAATGATAGTTCCGGCCTATGATTGAAGTACAAGAAGGGAAATGCCCTTCTGTAGCAAGAGCCATTTTCTGTGCTTCGACCAGCTCTACTGATCGCCTCTCTGTCCCGTTTCTACTCAAAATTACTTGCTGCAAACAGTTTATTCCATTAACATGGAATAAACATTGCTGCCTTCGTCGCAACCGTATTCTATTTATTGTACCCAATGAAATTATGCCTAATGGGCATATACCCGTGGATAGGCTTTTGGTAGTACTACTAGATCATTTTCACTTTGACTACGAAGATAGTATTTCTAACATCCGATTGTGGCAGGTTGCGGTGCGGCCTACTATTCTTTTCTAGAAGAATTGATCTGATACGTTACATAGCAAACGGGTGGAAAAAAAAGTCAAAGAATGGAATAAGTTGTGACCCTCGACTCTCGATGTCTGCGAGAAGCTCCTGCAATGGAAGCAGGCGGCGACAGGCGAGGAGACTAAGAAAGGGTGTCCGGCGCGCTGTTATCTCTGCTTCTACTGGCGCAATGAATTCTGCTGCCTAATATGCTGGATCGCTAGTTGAGTCAAAATATCATGAATTCCAGAAGGCAGGGACGGCATCGCTTCTAGTCCAGGCTCAAACTTGACATTTTGCTTGGAGGAAACAAGATCATTTCTCCTTGTTATGTTGGCTCTTTACCAACTGTTAAATACGCTTAATGACGTGCAGCAAGTCGCCTCTGGAGGTTGTAAGGAAGTCTTTCAGTACTTTGTGCATTCTTTCAACCGGCGAGCTTATGATTGTGTTGAAGTGGGGATAATAGGAGGTCCAAGCAGCTGCTCGCTCGGTACGTGTAAGGTACCAATTATTTTGCAAGCATGTGCACAGCTCTGCTGATGGCTGTGCTGTGGTGAATAAGAAAAAAGAATCCGCACCCGCGTAATGTAAAGATATTCAGTCCATCGCAAAGACGCGTGGCATGGGCATATTGTCGCACCAATGAATTGCGCCCCAAACAAAAGTGGAAGAGTAACTTTCCCTACAATTGGCACAGGGGACAAAGGTCCACAGCTTAGTTTTTTTTTGTGCGAGCACTTGTAGTGTGGAGGCAGCGTAGCCAGTGGATGGAACGGATCGTCGATTCAATCCAATAAAAGTTCAGTATCACTCAGCTTGCTTTTGCTAAGATAGTACTAGTTAGATTGCATAGCCCTGCGCTGTGTGGCGTTGGATTGGACTGACGATCCATCCCTTCCACTGGCCACACTATGTGGAAAACCGTGCATCTTGTGCTAGCGCGCATCTTGTACGGACCATAAGGGACCGAGAGCATGCCATGAAGAGAGTTTATTGTTCTTGCCGAGGTATCAGAAGATGTAGCTATATAGGGAAAATATAGAGTTAGACTAGAGAAGGACACAGTGCCGAGGCGGGATGATGGGATCCATGCCTTGGGCCTCTCATCCTCACACATCTGGTGATCACTTACGTTGCTGTCACCAAAAAATCAACTTCATTCTTCACTCTCTGATTTCAGATGTTTCGGGACTTTTACTACGCTAACGACGTACTCAACGCGTTGGTTGCTGGTAAGGGCCCATCCTGGGTACGCAGCTCGCCCTGCAGTGTGATACTATCTTCGTCGAGGTAAACTTGCGAATGAGAGTATAGCTGCAGCAAAAATTGCAGTACACTGCAAAGATTAGATACTTGTCCCATCGCTGACTTGGAGTCATACATACTGCATTGCAGAAGAAAACAAGATACGAAATTCCGGACTTCGAAAGAGCCGAAAAGATCATTCCAAATATAGATACTGAATTAGATTAGACAATACTGTTTGGATGTATGCGGGATGTGAGTTTCTGTGGACTTACTTGAAGCTATCTTTGCCATAATGTCTACAATAGAAATAGCATTAAGCGCTTCCATTCTTTGTGTTTCATCATACATTCTGACAATCACTCCTCTGGCTGCAGGTGCTGTTCCTGATGCTAATGGAATCAAAGAGGCAACTAAGATCTGATTAGCTGGCTCGGGTATGTAGATTGTAGAACATTCTACCTGCATACATGTGCCACCCTTTCTTTGCAAACCCAGCAGATGCAGTCAAAATTCCATCTAATATCATACTGTATCTCAGAAAGTAGAGATCAAAATTCACGTCGACTTCTGTTTGCGTTCGTGACTCCTGTTGTAACTGCCCAGTACTCTCTCCGATAAGTGGGCTTGTTTCGGAGGGTACTACTGCTGGGGAATCGCTTGGGAATCGTTTAATGAGGTTCTCGTTTCTCTGAAAAGATGTTGACAGCCATTTTCGGCCATTAGAGATGACAGATGGGAACGCGAAAATAAGGAACGTTCCTCGAATGGCTGCGTAAAACGACGTCAAGTATCCGTTCTGTCGATAATTTAGAATCGCCTACACGAGAGTAGCAGGTAGTAGTACCTCAATCATTCTGAAACCAAATGAATTCGTTGCATGCATCTGCATCAGGGTCGGAATATATCCGTTTGCCACCTACAAGAGTCAGTGATATACCAATGTTTGGGTCATGACCAAACTGACAACACCACAGAACACTCCCAATCCAAGCAATGTTGCTCCCCAATATCTCTTCTCCACGCCTCCAACTTCGGCTCTTGGTGGTAAGAACATACGAATTGGACCAAAGAAACTGGATTGTTTCCCCCTAGCCTCTTCTCTTTCCTGGCGGATAGATACGTATGGCAGCGCAAACCTTGCGAACAAAGTTGCGCTAGCCATCAGAACAAATGCTACCTGGAAAGGTGTTTTTGTCGTGAAAGTGTTTCCTATCACTCCTCCCATGAGATATCCGCAAGCGGTCCCAAATTGAATACAGCCTTGCAGTTTACCGAATATAGCAGTGTACTCTTCGGGCTCGACAAGGTGACTAGCATACATATTCATCACAAGCTGGTATCCCGCTGGACCGCCAAATACTGTAAGAATCTGTGTGGCTTGGTAGAGCATGACCCCAGTCTCCGCTCCGATATTGAGGGCATATATTTGGAGAACAAAGCGGATCGAGGATACGAATGTCTGCAAGCAGAACAAGTTTCTGATGCACATATTGTTGATACCCCATTTACTAATGTTCAGCAAGTTGATTGTACTAAACATGACAGTGAAGACGCCAGCAATCATGACCTGTTACATTTCCGATTCAATTAGAATGGGCGTTTTCAGTTGGACATTGAGCCTTACTTGTTTCGCTGTTTCCGCCTGAATCACCTGTGCATTGCACCCAACCCGTACACTTTCGTCATACTCTTCGCAAACCATAAGACGAAACGCCATGAGCATAGGTACCTGGGTAAGGATGAATGAAAGGGATATTAAAAAAACGCACGATAGTAATTTGAACACGTTCCATCTTGTCTTAACTGAAGAATTTGAGAGCTTGTGACTAAGCAGCGCCGTTTCTTCTCTAGTCATGATGATTTAGAATCTAGTGTTTCAGGGAAGGATGATAGAAGAGGCAACATAGGTGATCGCCAATTTTCTCTCTTAAACTTTAACTGTCGCCCGGCACTGCTCGGATCCAACGTGAACCGAAGATCTTTACCACCGACTCCTTCGGGGTAGGACTCGATCTATGTCTCGGTCGAGTGTTTTGCCCAATTAGATGTTGCGCTATCTTGTTTAAATCTTAGTCTCTTTCATCTTCTTTTCATGTGCTTTTACGTCTAGGTACTGGTTTCGGGGCTGGCGTTGTCAATATACCCAATTGCCACTGGTCGACTAGAAAGTACACCAGTTCACACGACTGACTACAGCTTGATGAAGTATATCTTCCTCCACGAACCGAGGATGCTTATAATCTTTGCAGTTACATTGTTTGGTCTAACGCTGCTGGTGGCTTATCTCCGACCCTCCAATGGGCTACCGAAAATCCCCCTCTTTGGTCTCGAAATTGGAAACAAGGCTGCGAGAGAGTATGAATACTTGAACAATGCGCGAAACATTTATCGCGAAGCCTACCAAAAATTTCGCGACAGCGCCTATCGTGTCACCACAACTGAGGGCGAACAAGTGGTGCTTCCACATCGTTTGCTCGAGGAACTGCGTTCGAAGTCAGATGAGTATTTGAGTGGCCGCAAAGCTCTTGGGATCCTTTTGGAAAAGAAGCACTCGGGACTCCCATCCGAGTCAGATCTGCTCGATCACATTGTCCGCGCGGATCTCACCCCAGGACTGACGAGGATTAACAACAAGCTTTCTAAGGAGATCGAAGACGCGGTCGCGACAGAGATACCGTGCTGCGACGACTGGATCGCTGTAAATATCAACCAAAAACTCCTACGGATTGTTGCCATTGCATCCGGGTGCATTTTTATAGGGCCGGAACTATGCCGAGACGAACGCTAGATCCAATCGAGTATCAACTATACTGTAGACCTGTTTGTGGCCATCCGAGCGCTCAAGAAGTGGCCAAAGCCTATTCGTTGGATTGGAGCATATTTCACTCCGAGTTTGAAATTGATCCAGGAGCACCGGAAAAAGGCAATTGAGTTCCTCGGTCCAGTCATACAGAGGAGAAAAGAGGTCATGGCTGGTGGAGGAAAGATACCAGACGACGTCTTGCAATGGACTATAAACAAGGCAGCAAAATTCAATCGTGACACTACAGAAGACATCGCGTACACGCAATTAACTCTAAGCCTGGCTGCTATACATTCGACAAGTTCGGCGCTGACTGGCATGTAAGATATCCCTAAATCACCCCCTCATTCTTCTTAGTGCTGACTTGTAAAAACTAGCATATACGATCTTGTTGCCATGCCTGATATCCATGATGCGCTCCGAGACGAAATTCAAGCCGCCCTGGAAGCAAATGGTGGCGTACTGAGCCCACAGGCTCTCTACTCAATGAAATTGATGGACAGTTTCATAAAAGAATCGATGCGATTAAACCCCGCCAGTTTTGGTAGGTCAGTTGGTTATGTACGCAAAGCTTGATGCTGACTTTAGCATTAGTTCGATTCGTGCGTCAAGTAGGCAAGCCTTTTGTGATGTCTGACGGCACTCATCTTCCATCTAAAACGATCATTTCCGTAGCCAACGAAGCTATCTCCCAGGACCCTTCAATTTTCCCCAGCCCAGGAACCTTTGACCCCTATAGATACTATAACCAGCGCAAAATTGGTTCAGAACATGTGAACCGACATCAAGCAGTCACTGTGACCAGCACTAGTCTCACCTTTGGGTACGGCAAACACGTCTGTCCCGGCAGATTTTTTGCTGTTCATGAGATGAAGTTAATACTCGCTAACCTCTTAATGCAATTTGATGTCAAGATGAATAAAGATGATACAGGCCGTATTCCCAACATTGACATCTCTTACAATGTTGGTATTTGATTGTTTGCTAGATATTGTGCTAACAGCTCCCAGACTATGCCTGATGTCACTAAAACTTTGTTAGTTAAGAGGCGAACCTTCTAATCAAGATTCCAGTTTACAAGGCAAAATCGAAAGATTTTAAGATTGTAATTGTAATTATAGGCGTATCAGATCAGTTGCTAATAGATGCGATAGTTTATGATGTGGTCTCTGTTCTTTTGTTACTTCTTCTCGTTTACGCGTTCTGTATCTTCATAATTGCACGCAAGCTTTATTACTATGCGGCTAAGCACTGCTCCAGAGGCATACGATTTGGGTATATATCTGTTGTGATACTGTTAATGACGCTGGTCAAATCATCACTAGCAATCGCATTAACAGTCCTAACCTACCTCTTTTTGAATGGTATCCCGAGGTAATTCTGCTTCTTTACCGATGTTAATAAGATCCCTATAGGAATAGAGGGATGTTCGCCGGGGTCCAGAATCAAATTCCGTTTTCTGGAATATTGTGGCTAAGGCATTAGTATCTCCGTGATATTCTTCAGCCCATTTCTGCTCAAAGTGCGCGATGTATTTGCGGTGATCAAGCACGAGAGCGGCAGTGTATACAGTGATATCCTAAGTTGAGCGGTAGAATTTAGAAAAAATGAGATATCTCACATCGATGGCTTGAATGCATTGGCTATGCGTGAAGACAAGTTTTTTAATCCCGTTCCATTCAATTTCCGAAACAGGTAATTTCCAATGCTCGAATATAAGAATCAATGCCGCATAATATTCTTACGGGTTGGAGACTGTTGGCACGATAAAGGTGTCACGGGGGTGAATCAACTTGCAGCTGCAATACTATGGTGAGGAAGCGGATTGATTGTCTTGTAGCTTCTATCGTGTCGAGTATCTACAGCTCCTACGCGCACGGGCCAATAGGCGGTGACAACGCCTCTGCCAGTGCCCGTGTCGACCAATCAGTGTCGCGGATCAGTAGGACTCAAAGTCGAGTCCTAATTGATTCCAACACTGACTATCTTTCTTTTTGTTGACTGCTGTTGATAATAGC
>NW_006911515.1:0-31523 GCF_000523455.1 Bipolaris oryzae ATCC 44560 | reverse complement strand
GAGTTATAGCGCGTTGAAGTTATGACGCTGAGACGCGCGTTTGGTGTTCGGCGTGCACGAGATGAATCCGTGCATGAGGTGCACGGACACGGTACCATGCTTTTGGGGGCTCAAGCTGATAAAAAGCTTCTTCAGGCGTGCGACGGCCCATTTCTTCTACGTAGCTTCTTCGGCCGGTCACACGCTCAATTTATCTTTCCCTTGCTTTTTCTGTATTTTCATTGCAATCTAAAATCCTTATCGTCTGAACTGTCTCCACTAAATCATAAAAGTGCTCAGGTTCCCATGCTACACTCCTCGCATGATCTGCCTCCAAACTTCGGAGACTGCGTCCATGATGGTATAGCAATTCAGGTCGTACCTTTTGCATATCCTCGTCATCCAAGCTATGCATTTTCACATTTCTCAGCGCATCGATTGAATCTATGAATCGCTCAAGAACTTCCATGTCAATGCTTGAGTTCCAAAGGGCGCTGGCAGCCCCATAGTCTTTTTAGAAGCCAAATTTAAGTATCTTCAGCTGTGCAAAACGTCCTGTCAAGGCTTGAGAGGGATGTTTCGGGGTGCTGCGGCTGGAATTTAGGTATGTAGTTGACCCCAATCCATGCAACGTGACCATATCTGGCAGTGCTGTACAGTTGGAAAGTAATTCTGGAGCATTGGGTCTAAGATTGACTCTTTGAGCGCTGGAAATAAATCACCGTCTCGAAACAAAAGATTGACAGGGCTTTCTTGGTAGTCGTCGCTCGGTGCCATGGAAGCGACATTCATTCGCAAACATAATATCTTCAGGTTGTGGGCCTGAAGTAAGCGCCGTTTCAACTTGCACACTTCTGAACAGAAAACAGCTTGTGGTTGGCTTGTAAGAGCAGTAAAGTCTAGGTGGTGCAGTTGTGCGGATGATAGAAGAAACTTGTTCATCACATAAGGTTCACGATCATTGTTGACGTATTTAAGTCGCAGGTTGGATCGATCTGTCAAGAGTGATTGCAACGAAGGTGGGGGAGGATGTAGGGCCTCCCATTTGTGATGTTTTAGCCTCTATAACCCTAATACGGTTCTGTAGAACTTATATCATCTTTTTTAACTTCGCGAAATGATCCCAGCAGTCGACTAGTGGTCCTACAAGCTCTTGAAAAATCGCAGAACTCTGCTGGGGAGGTTTGACTCGAACATATTGTACTTTATCGCTTGCCGACTCATTCGCCATTCTCGTTCCTTGCAGAAATGCTCTCTCACCATCTCGCGCCCCCGTCAGTGTGATCTCCTGAAAAAGGAACTCTTCGGAAAGACATCTGGTCGCGCGACACACTCTTCAAAGATGGTGAAAAGCTGCATAATCATCGTGAAAGAGTTGCGCAAAGATTTTGGAAAAAAATACTCTGCGGTAGGGCGATAAAGCGAGTAGGCATGATCAGTGATGCGCGCGTGTCTCGCGTGGGTGAAGAGAAATGTTATTATGGCTGAAAGCAGCCTGTCTCTGTATGTGACGGGAGACTATATATATGTACAAGTGTAGCCAGGACGAATGTTACCCCGGCTTTACATGACCCGCAAATTATATTTTCGAATAAAACAACTGTGTCGCCTCCAGCCAAGGTTTGCTGTCACAACCAAGTCAAACCATCGTTGTGGTATCGAGATGAGAACATATTGGCAATCGCGTCAGCAGGTATCAGCGAAGAGATGCGTGTGACCTCCTTCGTCGCTTCGGAGAGTATAGTGTTTGCTGCCCTTAGTTATGGAAAGCGTTTGCGCTTCGATATCTCCAAAAAGCCCCACATGAGTATCAATACCGTAGCAGCATACAAAGGGTTGTTTGCTGCCAACCTTCGCATCTACGTACAGCTACGCGTACAAATCGACAACCAGATCGAGCTGCACATACGTAACACTCTTTCACTGTCTCGGCTCACACATCCTTCTACTTACTGCAACATTAGGTGTTGCGGAGCTATCAAAAACTATGTCAAACATAATTATTGCAATACTGATCGGCCTTTGCACAGTAAGTCAATGGCAGGAAGCGAGTTCTCACATGTGTGCAGTGACCTTGCCCGAGACGTCCACATCAGATAGCTTCTCGAAGGAATCAAGGGTAATTGATTGGATCCAATTGATGCAATACTATTCAATACCAAAGTCCTAGCAAGTATGCTAATCTTGTATCACATGCAGTGAAACGTAATCGCTTTGATATTTTACCGAGGCTGAATGCATGACCGATGCCATTACCACTCAATATTTAACAAGCAAGGACAAGCGGTGCGAATCCAGACCCATGCTGTTCAGTCGTGGCGAATTGGTTTTGTGGCTGCATGAAAGGGCGGAGGCGCAGCGAATGGGCGATGCCTGAACACAAGGAACAAGTCATAGCCGCAGCTAGCGTAGTTTCTGCTCATCCTTATCTCTGCCGCGCCGTCCTGCCTCCCAGCCTTCAGCTGAGAACAATGCCACGCTCTTTACTAGGGTTTCTGAAGAGGAGATAAGAAAAAAGCTTACGGTAAGAACCTGCAGAAACATCGGGTTGCTCGGTAAACACACGTTCCTTAAATTCCACCAATGATAAATCAAAGCAAGATATCCAAACTGCAATACTAGTGGGTTCAAAGTCTACTACAAGTCTTTACTTAAAAAAATGTATCCTCTAACAGCTTACTCTCTTCCAGAGCGACGCAGCCAACACAACATTCAACGAAAATACGATGAATTTGAAGTATCCCAAGTTGGAGGATGCCGATCGTCAATTCCGTGTGCTGGCTCTACAGTCTTCTAGAGACTTCGGTGCCAACATCAAATGCCATGTCCATAATCGATCGGAACATCCCAACACAGCATACGAAGCCTTGTCTTACAGATGGGGAGATCCAAATGACACTACCCTAATTTGCGTCCGCTTGACTGAATATAAGGACGAACCACAATCCGATGAGACTCCATATCTATCATGGCCAGTTACGCGCAACCTGGAACAAGCGCTGCGAGCTTTGCGACTACCTGACAGGAGGCGTCTTCTTTGGGTAGATGCACTTTGTATAGATCAAAATGACGACGTTGAGAGAAGTCAGCAGGTCCGGATAATGGGTCAGATCTATCAAAACTGTGCCCGAGATCTGTTATGGCTTGGACCAGAGAATTCTCAGATCAGCCGAGCAATGAGACTGATCGTGAAAATCCAAGGCCATGGTGCAAGCGGCCATGATAAGACATGTAGGTCGATGGTTGAAACGGAAAGCACGACATTCTCGGCCTTCTCAGACCAAGACTGGGATGATCTGAAGAGTCTTCTCCTACATCCTGTCGTATGGGGCAGAGTCTGGATCATTCAAGAATTGATCTTATCGCCCGAATTTACCCTCGTGTGTGGCAAGGATACAGTGGACTGGAATTGTATTGACAGCGTACTTGAGAACAACTGCGAAGTCCTGAGAAAGATCGACTTGCAAGGCCCTGAGCTAGGAACGCTTCTAGAAGTTATTGGCAAAGTGAGCACCATTCGTATGTACCGGATGCCACCGGAAATAACGACCCCTTTGTTTTCCAAGTCTTTGCTCACCACTTTCTTCTTTTTTCTCGACTGGGAAGCGACTGATAGGCGAGACAAAGTGTATGCAGTACTAAGTCTCACTACCGACGGAAAAGACTTGGGTGTTGACTACAAAAGGACGATGGATCAGTTATCGATTGACTTCGCTAGAACATGCCTTGCACAGGGCAACATCGGGCTTTTATCTCACAACACAAGCTATTGTGTCACTAAAAGTCAATACCTCGAACCACAACCTATCAGCCATGAGTATGGCATCGCTCAGGAAGTGCTTTTGATTCCTCGCAGAAGGGACTGGCCAACATGGATTCCTGATTTGTCAGATGACATCATCAAGGGTGCTAAGATCTCTGGTCTTTCTGTTGCAGGAGTGTCGAAGTATAACGCATGTGGTACTATGAAAAGTATGGAAGCCTTGCAAGTCAGTCAGTGCAAAATTACTCCGTCACTTGGACTACTGATTGCTGGGATCTTCGTTGATTCAGTTGCATTCGTCAGCCCGATAACTCTCGTATCTGAGAACGAGACTCCAAGAAACCGGTGGACTCGTGATGTCCTCACTTGGGCACCACCTGAAACGAAACAGCAGAATGCAATCTTACAACTGTATCCATGGTCTGACTCACAACATGAAAGTGTTGTTTCGGCGTATTGGCGAACCATCGTAACAGATCGTCGTGCGGATAAACGACTGAATGCAGAGGATCTAAGACAAAGCAACTGGTATGCAGACGTCTCGGAGGGTGCTGATATACCTCAAGAAAACATGTTGCTGATAGGCTGGCGCTTTGGCAAAACTGCAGCTGGGATGTACTGTATGCTTCCACCTCAATCGAAGGTTGGGGATACCCTTTGCGTGCCGCTGGGAGGACAAGTGCCGCTACTGCTTCGAACGCGAAACGGAAATGACGAGCTTTGTGAGCTGATTGGGGAGGCATACGTGCATGGTATCATGGATGGAATGGGCATGCTTCGGGCTGTCGCAAAGATGAGTAGGATGTTGCAAGCTGACCCGAATCATGATCACGAATACATGGCTACAAGGCTACGAGACGAGACGAAGGGCACGCAGTTCTATATGAAGACTTTTCACATTGTATGAAACAAAATAGATTGTATCTTGTATCGCTGGAATTTGGGTTTTCGCTACACTTTGCTGATGATCGTGTTGGGCTGACTTATCAGAGGCAGTCTTGGCCCCCAAATCGCATCCCAAAATAGCCGGTGAGGGTTGGTGCAGTACAGCCATCTTCACCGGAACACATATAAGTTCAGCAAAGCAGTTGTAATCAGGACACAAATCGTCAACATGTCCATCTCGTCTCAATCGTGCTGTGAGTGATGCAGGGACGACAGCTGCAGGGCACACAACGTTTCTCTGCCTGCCTACTCACCTCTTCAAGGCGACCAAATCCGGTTGTTGCGGATTTTACCTACGATTATTCCCGGCGGGAGCGGCCCCCACCACCAAGATGATAAGGGAAACGATTGCGAAGAGGGGGGCTCTAGAGGCACTACTGAAAGCATGTTCAAGGCAGGTTTCGTGCAGGATATTGAATCGGGCAAAATTCTGCGCGAAGAATTTTGCAGGGATGCATCTACCTGTACCGAATGCGACCTAATACAGTGCGAGCTTGTGACCGTTTCATTGGAAAAACACTTAGGCGCTTTCGACGCACTGTCTTATGTGTGGGGCTACACGGATGTCAAAGAGCGGATCAAGATGGACGGCAAGACAATCGAAGTGACGTTGAATCTAGAAGCAGCTTTGCGGAGAGTCAGAAATACGGAGGCAGCAGAGCTTGTATGGGTGGATGCTCTATGTATCAACCAGCGGGACGTCGAAGAGAAAAATATTCAGGTTATGCGCATGAAGGATGTGTATACAAAATGTGGAAGAGTGCTCGTCTGGTTGGGCGATGCATTAATGGACAGAGCTGAAGATGGCAAGAATGAAGTCGCCGTTGCAGTCAAGGCTATATCTTTCCTAAAAAAAAGCCCACAAAATTGCACGGGATAAGGACATGGTCGGCAAACCGGATTATTACAAGATGTTCATGAGTAGGATGACGGACACGTTGGCTTTTAAAGACCCCAGCACGGTTGGTCTTCCCGAGGTGGGTGCTCCAGAATGGGAGTGTTTGAGCAAGTTCCTAAGCAGGCCATGGTTCAGTCGCGTCTGGATCATCCAGGAAGCATCAGGTGTAGACTATACGCTACTAATGGTAGGAAAGGATGCAAGACTCGGCTGGGGCCAACTTTCACAAGCAGTAAATTGGTTCATAGCTCACGCTTACCCAGACAACATAGATGGCCTCGACACATTGCGTAATATCTCCATGATTGATACATGCCGCAGGTTGAAAGCAATGCCATTGATGCGCAGACTGGATCAGATATCTAGATTCAATTCTACTATCCCACACGACAAAGTCTATGCGGTATTGGGGTTATCTATTGAATCTCTAACGCCTGAGAGATACCCGCGATTACGAATCGACTACGCTCGAGACTGGCAGGCTGTATTCCGCGACGTTGCAAGACACTGCATCGAAATGCCCGGCTCCTGGGGACCCAAGTCGACACTACATATCTTAAGTTACGTACGCCATGAGCGTAATGACGATGGAGATTTTTCCTGGGACAAGACACAATCCTCCTGGGTGCCGAAGTGGGATAAAGTCCACAGCAACTGTGCTATCGTACAGCGCATGTACCACTTTGCTTTCCGAACAACATACGGTACCGAACCATATATCGTAGAATCACAAGATGACCGCATACTTTCCTTGAAAGGCATAGTCGTCGATAGGATTTCAAAGGTATACACCCATCTGATCGACATCCGTGATGATCATGATCCGATGTTTTCCTTGAACGTTTTCCGCGCTGTCGTAAAAACGTGGAAGGCTGTCCTTCGTGATCCTCCATGGCGGTTTCTTGGCAGCAATCAGTATCCGCTTCTGGGGGAAGCATTCGCGAGAGTTATTACGGAGGGTTCTATTTGCAGGCCGCCCGGAGCAGGGTCGGCCGGGCAGCATTTTGCTGCGTATTGGGAGGTGGGCCTTCGATACGCAAAAGAAAACGAGCCGGGCACACTTCCGAGGTTCAGCAATTTATTTGCTCCTCTGAACACAGCGGTTGAGAAGTGGCCTTTTGAGGAAGGTATTTCGAGCGAAGAAGCATTGGAAAAACAGTATTCAATGGCGCTGAGTTTCAATTTCGATGTCGAGATTGACAAAGCCATTTTTGTCACTGAAACAGGGTACATTGGCTGTGGACCGCCAATTACACGAGTTGGAGACAAAGTATGCGTACTGTATGGTGGAAAAACCCCTTTCGTTGTACAGAAAGTTACGAAAGGAGATGACTGCCCTGCGTGGCTGGACCTGGATCCGGGCCCTCCCGCTAGCTTAGTCAGAAAATTCAAAGGTCCTTTGAGGAGTTGGAGCCCGTTTCGAAAGAAGACGCCAAAACCGTGTAAACTAGTACCTACGGAAAGTCCTGCTCTTGCCCTAGCCGATTACCACCGTCTCGTTGGTGAGTGCTATGTTGAGAGGCTTCAAAAGGGAGAAGCACTAGACCTACGCGACAAGGGCGATCTTCAAGAGAGTGTGTTTAATCTGGTTTAATAATGATATCGTGACAACCCTACGTCTTCCCAAAATCTCTACTATTTCCTAAACGCTCTATGATAGATTTAATCAAAAGGTATATCCTACGATAGCAATGTGAAATCACAAGTCGTATGATCGCAAGAAGTGAGCTGGCCGTAGCATAACGCTATGAAACATTAACACCTACTGAATGTAAAATACTGTCCACTGCTATAATGCTAACACGGCTGAAAATAGAAATCTAGTCTTCAGGCTACGGCACCCTGGAATCTAGATATCAATAGATGTTACGGTAGACAGCTAGGAATATAGGAGTGAATGCTTCCGCTTTTTGAGTAATTAGCAGAGCGTGGGAGAATGAGGTTCAATTAATCTTTGAAGAACCTCTCAATTTCACTTTCATTATATAGGGCAACAAATAATTGTTATCATGAGTCCGCTTTTATAGAGTTCTTGGCATTCGTTCGGCAGGGAGTTATCTTCTCCTCTTGGTATAGTCAATCAAAGCAGATACGCCTAGCAATTATGAAGAGATTATTTACAGAACTGCGTTTCCAATAGCTTGTGGATTCCAGAAAACATGATTTGGGTCAACTTCACTCTTGATTTTTACAAGCTTGCGGTAGGTGGTACGCCCATAATAGAGATTCGCTGCCTCCACAGGTGTCAACGCTGGGTCAAGGTAATTCGGATAGGCGAGAAAATTGCCGTCAGGCTGAGCGGCAGTAAGCGCTGTGTTCAGTCCATTGACAAAAGTCGTGATTTCTGGGGAGAATGGTGGCAAGCGATTCGCACTGGAGCCGACATTCTTGAAACAGGTCAGTTGCAGTACGTCCTTCAGAAGGCATATTAGACTTACTTGGAAAACCCAGAGAGAATCGCGATGAGAGTATGCAGCGGAAGCGGCTGCAGGGATGTTGATCTGGCTGTCTTTGCCGCCATAAAGCGAGATAAACGTTTCCCAAGGAAATGTTGCAGTCAGCCCCTTGTCGGTGATGTATCGAAAGTAGCTAGTTAGGGCCTCCTTGCTTAATGGCTGAGCTTCTCTTGTCACAACAGACTTGGTGTAGAATGTTTGGTGATTGTTGTAACCGTCCAGTGGCTCAGTAAGTGGCTCACCCTCAGCAATATCTTCCAGCGCCGTCAGCCAAGCCTTCTCTTGGATGGTGGTATTGCTGGGGGTTGGCATTCCGTTCAACATTGCTGGAAACACGGTATCCGAAAAATAGGCCATATCCCCGAAGTACCACCCACGAACAGTGAATTCGCCGAAAACACTAGTGTAAATCTCAAGAGTGAGATTCCGGTTGATATATGGAGAGGTGGTGACGAAGGTTTGAAGCTTGAGAACTACATCAGCTGCCGCGTCCGCTGACATCAGGGCCGATGAGAAATTGGACGAGTAGCTGACAACTCGAGCTGGTGCCGGCTTCGTCTGAAGATAGAATGTTGTGATGATACCTATGCTGTCTGCAGCTCCTCGCAGAGCGTAGTACAGGTCGGGATGACTGACGGGCGTGACGTGCACAAAGCGGCCATCGGCTAAAACGACGTCCATGGCTACGATAGTGTCAAGTGCAAGACCTGTTGGGATCAATGGTCAGCAAAGCTATCACAAAGAACCAGAGTTTCTCTCTTGGCATGCTGCGTAGTCACTTGGCAAGAGCTGAAGGAGGGGTTATCAGGAGCGAATCACGTACCCCAACGACGAGACGAGTACCCAAACCCTCCGTGAGTATAGTGACCCCCAATTCCAACACCAGGGTAAGTTCCGTGAGGAAGAGCTTGCTGGCCCTGGTTGTATATTCCTAGTCCGAGATTACCAAGTCGAACACCCCCACCTACTGTCACAACGCCAGTCGCTTGAAGGTGTTAGCAACGCAGTAACGAAATTCACGGAAGTAAAAACATGGTACTAACATTTGTCCAGAGAGATGTTGTTGAAATTCCGTAAATCGACTACCAGACTGCCATTTTGTCCCCCGAGGGAGAAACTGCCGTATGAATGTCCTCCAGATCTCGCCTGTACTTTCACACCTGCTAACACAGCACACAAGACAGAGTCGGAGACCTGCTGGGGACTATTCGGTAGTGTGACAGCAGAAGGAGTGTACTGGAGACGAAGATTATATGGATCAATCAGTGAGGCCCAGTCGGAGGAGGAATTCAAGCTTGTTGCAACATGTTTGCTGGTAAGACAAGCTTGGAGATTTCGGACCGACTCTACTGCGTAGCTTTCTCGAGGGTTAGCGATTGCCAGTATGGGGGCGATAAGAACTGAGAGAGTAGTGATGATGATATGAGAAAGCATCTTCGGCAAGCGAAAATCGTTTCTTCAGTCGGTGCTGTGCGTGTGGGTGACCGAACTGAGGCTTCTATATATACACGCAGGCGGATGGAATGATCTTGTCATTACCCGCTACAAATACCAAGCGGTGACTTAGCTGTTCTTGCGAGAGGGGGTGATTCGGACGGCCAAGATATCCGAGTACGGATCCGACTGTTCCGGCTGAAGTACCATAACACATCACAACCATCACTATATAGAACATATCGATCTATTGATTTGTCTTATTAAAGAAGGGTTTATCTCCATCAATACTCATAATATGAAGACTATTCGTTGTCGTTAGTACATAACTAGGTAGGGACTAAGCCACTACGGGAGCTACATAGCTGGGTTCTGTATGCGAGGATATATCAGGACACATGATTATTGCGCTTAATGATCAGAAATAGCTTAATATCTATTGTGGCCCATGCTTCACCATACGATATGAGTTTTTGAACCTTTCTTTTCATCACATAATAACTCTGATTGTGTCTAATTTCTAGATGAGTACGCAAAGATAGGTGGCGCCATCCTTGCGCGTTGACGCGAACGCTTTCTTTGACCAGCTGGTTTACAGGTTTTCTGCTAGCCCTCAACAATTTGTGAGGCTGAGGTTGCCTTATCAGCATATTCGAGGCGTTAGCAAGTTCTGCCTTGAATTGACTTACGGGGACACTTTGTGGCCGGCCGTCTTTGCAAGCGGCTTACTGCGCTTAAGTAGTAGTAAATTACCCAATAGTCATCTTCGAGAGCTCGGCGCCTATGCCTGGGTACCCAACAAAACCTTGATCTGTTATGACTACTCCTATGCACTACGCACTGTAGTTCACTGCCACACAAACAAAAAAAGGGTAGAGCGGGAAAGACGAGACTGAATCGCGATACAGGCCGACATGAGGCTGGGTTCAATGGCTAATCAGCTCTTGCAAGGTCAGAAGTGGGGTTTACCTACGTAATAAGTATCATCCGGCCCCCTGGCCGCCTTGTCAGTCATTCCCCACCAACTTTTATGCAAGCTGAAACGCTCTCACGGCACAATTTATATGCCCTCACGAAACATAATGGATGCTACGATCCGGCTCGCACATGACGATTATACTGTGGCATGGATCGTCCCACTGGGGGTGGACTCAATCGCTGCGAGGCTGATGCTGGACACGAAACATGAGAAACTGCCACAGTCCTCCATTGATCACAATGTCTATGAACTAGGCAGCATCAATGGCCACAATATTGTGATCGCTAGCCTGCCCACTACAGGCAACACTTCTGCGGCTACGGTCGTTGCGCAACTGCGGAACACCTTCAAGCAGATTCGATTCGGGCTGCTGGTTGGCACTGCAGGCGTGCCGGCCCGAACGGACAACGGACCCATTCATCTTGGGGACGTGATAGTGAGCAAACCAGAGCGGGATCACTCTGGCGCAATCCAGTACGATCACGGTAAAATTCTGGAAGGTCATTTTCGTCGCACTGGATATCTTATTCCACCACCTACAGTCCTCCTCAACGCTGCGCAGGATCTGTCGACCGAGCAAGCCATCACAGAGGACGATCTGGTTGCACCCCACCTCCAAAGGATTGATACTAGGTTACTAACACTCCAGAGGTACAGATATCCAGGTCCGGACAGAGATAATCTGTACAGGTCCGACTACTCACATCGTGTGGAAGGACTTCCATGCCATGTCTGTCCATGCGATCCGTTACAAAGGATCGACCGCTATGCAAACGAAAACCAAGATGACGACTTTCAATACGATCGCAGCTCACGAATTGTGGTCCATCGCGGAACAGTTGCGGCAGGAGAGAAAGTGATCAAGGATGGTCGGCTGAGAGATGAGCTATACAAAGCGCACGACGCCCTTTGCTTTGATATGGAGGCTGCAGGGGTGATGAACGACTTTCCATGCCTCGTCATCCGTGGGATTTCGAATTATGCCGATTCCCATAAAAGTGATGACTGGCAAGGCTACGCATCTGCATCCGCTGCGGCATATGCAAGACAACTATTCTTCCATATGCCCGCCAACGAAGTGAAGCAATGTGCAGTGGGGCTTACAGGTATTTAACACTGAAAGATGTATGCCAATCCCTTCTCTAACTCTTTCGTGTTGCTGCAGGTATTGTCGATGGGCTGAAGAATGTCATGGGTACAATAGAACATGCGCGTGGAAGTCAAAGTGAGCATAATCAATGGCAACAACAGCATAGCCAGCAGCAAGATTCTCAGGACGGAAACAGTAAGCGGCCCCAATGTCATCAGGCGTCCAAAATCTGTGGCTATGGACACCAAGAAGGGGCGACGCAGTGGGTTTTGGGGATACCAGGAATAATTTACCGCGATACTAAGGAATGCGCAAGGTCGAGAGATTAGATCTCTCCCTCGATGAACTTTAGATTGGCTCTTGGAAAACAGAGCCTCTTTTGGTATTAGGAATAATCTCCCTTTACCGTTTAGAGACTATAGAAAAGAATTTCCAGTTTTGGTACTAAAGAAGCTTCCTTGAAATATACTTGTTGATTAACTATTGAGAAGATCAAGTGCAGATATATCTAGCTATATGTGTACTTTAGATAACCTGGATTAGTCAGTTCAGTCAACCATCATAAAGTAGGCGGTTTGCATATGGCAGCTATAGTGCCCCTCATTTGTCTCACTACGCCGTGCATCCTAATCCGTAGGGGGAGGCCTCATAGCCCAATCTTTCTAGAGTTCTGATATTTTGAAGGCACCTTATATGCTGAATGGAATCACCTGGTTTACGGGCATTGTTATCTCTCTTGGTGCTGAGGCGGCCATCATGATGACAGTAGCCTATTGTAACGCACGGGCCGCACATAGGTGTTGGAAGGTGCATCGATGTCTCTGATTGGTGTCACACTCAGCCTCTCCGTTATTGTTCTGCGTGATACAAGTTCATGTGCTGCATTCCTAGCCGATCAGAATCTCTCTCACAAACACGCGTTTTTATACGTGTAATACCCACGTGTGAGCGACCTCTAAGGACAAAGACTTTGGAAGCAAAAAGCCCTCTCACACCAGCATCAATCGATATTGTCAGCAAAAATCCGAGCTGCCTAGCCTATCTGGTGTTGGATAGGCTTTACGACTTTGGTGGGAATTACTTTGACACACAGCCTCTCTGGGAGAGCCATCCATTTTTGTGCAATATACCACACCCTTGATTTAATATGTCTGCAAGGAAGTATCGGTGCTTACCTCACTCGCCATTCAAGGCTCCCTAGTGGCTGACTTTTCGCCCCCGAGGATGCCATTTTCGGTTGACGGGGCGGTTTCAGCCTTGCGCCTGTTGCCTGGATGACCTTTGAGGTATTTGATTGTACACGTCCCTTGACACATAGAAACTTGTGGAACACAACTTTCTATACGTGACAAACGCAAAGCTAAGATGAGTGAACATCGGGATATGAGCTGCGAAATTAACGGTGATGATCTATATGAAAATACGCATGACAATGATGTGTCGTATGACAATTCGGTCCAAAACAACGAGCTGACGGCAAGTGCGATCGGCGGCGGAGAGAACACGGTCGATGCCAGCAAACCACATGACCAGAAGGAAGGAGTGAAGATGAAGAACGATTTACAAGATACTGGGACAGCTGTAAGGTCAGACGTGTTCATGGAGATTGCAGAAATCTCCAAGTACAAATTCGAGCGTGCGAAGGCTCGGCAATGGGCAACGAGAGACATCTGCTTCTTGGTCTACGATGACTCAGACGTCAAAATCGATGGGTTTGACAGTGACGACGAAGAAGCGCAGCAGGAATACGCCCTAAGGATGAGTTTAGGAGACGGTGATATACCGGCATCAGAAGGAGACAAACCCCAACGCTCGGAATACTCCGATGACTCGTGGAAAGCTAAATGCCGTGTTTGTGCATGGTATCCCGAATTTCCTCATAAATGGAAGCCTCGAAAATTCCGTCTGGTCAACCCAACGGTGGATCATCCAGCGTGGTTTGATAAGGGCGCTGATGGAAACATTGCATCAATCGATATATGCATGCATTATGTCGCTGTGTCATACTGTTGGCCGCCAAGAGACGAGAAACCAATTCCAAGAAGCTACACCGTTCGGGACCTCGACGGGCGTCTCCGCACCAGTCGCGCCCTTGATGATGTTCTAGATCGTGCTGTGGATTTTGCCAATTCATGTGGCCTTCGAATGATCTGGATCGATCAAGAGTGCCTCCCTCAGCCGACTGAGATCAGCACAAAGGAAGATTGGGCGATGCAAGAACTTGGCATACAGTCTATGGACATTGTGTACAATAGAGCCATGTACACAGCGGGTTTGCTCAACGTTGAGATCACATCACAGGAGCAGCTCGATGCAATCGATACTCTACTACGCTCTGATTGGGAAACGACACAAAAAAACATGAACCCCCGGTACTGCGAACATATCCTCCGTCTCCTCCACGAAACCTGCCAAGATAGATGGTACACCCGGGCATGGGTCATCCAAGAGGCTATATGTGCAGGATTGAAGCTGGTACTTGCATTTCGATGCAATTCTGGGCTAAGCGTCTCTTCGAAGTTCCGGTATGGATACAAATGCGAAGTGGAAGATCGTCCCTACCATTCACTCGACGACCACGCGCGTGGACTTGATTCGACGCTTTCATGCATTTCAGTGAGCGAGTTTTGGCGAATGCTCGATGTCATGCAAGAAATTTTGCTCCGTGACTTCTCCATCATGGGATCAATGCTTGTGCGTTCTGACTATGCGCCAGCAGATCTATGGCCAGGCGCTCGATCGGTGCTCCAGGCAGCGGAATCTCTTCATCCAAGAACGGTGAAAGCAAATACACTTCAACAAGCCATGATGACCTATAGTGAGGGCCAGTATGGCAAACGGCCAACAATCAATGCTGCGGGGGCTCTCACTCTATTGAAGCACCGTCAATGCTACTTTGAGTCCGACAGACTCGCTATAATAGCGAACATGTGCGACTACGATTTCCGACTCGACACAAAAGCTATTGACGACAATTTTCGCTCACTACGCCTTGCAATATTGGCATTAGCGTTGAATAATGGCGACTTATCTCTGCTTGCACCAGAGGCATATCCACCACCGGATCAAATATACTCTGATGACGCCTACGCTGGACATGCGTCAAGCTCACTCTTATTCCAGAATTTTTTCCTGGAAGCTCCTTGGATTGAACACTGTCAAGTACGAGACTTTGTTAATACCAGGATCCAGACGGTCCAGCCTGGCAGCGTTACCCCCGATGGGGTGCTTCTGAATGCATATTTATGGTCGGTCGACCGTGAAATCGACTTCACGCTCGTCCAATCGACCTGGGCTGATGCCTGGGAGTCGCTGAGGTGTTGGAGATTGGTCATAGACCGTCAAAAAAGTGAGACATTGGAACAATACCATGCTCGAAATGCTACAATAACCCAGTGGTTCTCGCGACCAGGTGTCTCTCAACGAGCATTGAAAGATTTCCGACAGTTTGGTCATATCCCAGATAATTCAGCTGTTTGGGAAAGTGTCGATCATCGCGGAGTACAAGTGATGCGATACATTGACTGCTATCGCGTCAAGCAAGTTCCAGAGATGCAAAACCTTATTGCACGAATCATTTTCGATATACTCCGATATACTCTAACCATAACTGAGGAAGGCGCTCTAGCGAGGGGTCTGGCCAATAGCATTTGGCAATCTATCCGAATCGATCAAGTCCCAGGCTCGGAGGACCCACTGCCCGATGAGGTTGGCGATGCTCTTTTCAGTCACGTTGATGTTTTGACACGGCCATTTGCCACTTTGCAGCTCGAAGAGACACTCGACAAAACTTTCGCGCAGTTATGGTTTGTTGATCGGATCATGAAAACGGGAAAGCTTTGGTGTGGGACATACATGCCACCAGGCGGAGAAGACGGCATTGCCTCGCATATCGACTCGAGCTCTCAATTCACTGCTGAAATGGAGTCGGGAGTAGGGAGGGTGTTTGGAAAATCACCAACAGACACGCATGTCTCAATTATAGATAAGCAGATTAGGCGGCAGATGTTCACCATGATGCTTCAAGGCACTAGTGCAGTGAAAAAACAACCTCTACATTGGCGATGGCCATTGGTAGTGCTTACCGAGGTGGTAGCAAACAGAGACTACTGGTCCCGCCGTGGAGAAAGACGACGCAAGGAAACTCTGCTATCTACCTTCGATGTCGATGGGCCATGTCAGGTAGCCACACCTTACAATCCTGAATGGGAGATACTCCCGCGTCCAACACTTCGTAGTATGAGAGTCTGCTGGGTCGTGGAAGAAAAGAATACTATCGACGAAGTAACGATCGCGACTTCCGAGAAAGAAAATATATCATCGAATCCGCTATTGGACACAGCAAACTCTGATCGCCCAGGTTTAGCGGAAGGAAAAGGAAAAGAGAGAGCATCCGATCGTGTGCGAGAAGTTGAAGCTCCCCAGAGTCCTGGTTCACCCGATACCAATGAACGCTTCGGTAATCAAGGTCTCAATTTGCAAGTACTCCGGAAAGTGAAGGGGTTGTGGCAGATCATGGATCTTCCTCGCCAGGACTACGTTTTCAGTTAGTGGTTTGGAATGCTCTCACTCTATGACACGAGCAAACAGACCCTTAAATATCGGAATGAGCGCTTTAGCTGTCGAAGTAGCGTGAAACCAGCCTGTGCATTGCTGATTTTGATCTTGTACCAACGTACCTCTCTACTGCTCGAGTCTCACTTTAGGCGGGATGCTACTTCATCAGATTCTTAATACTACATTCAGATGAATGCCTTGCAATCATTTCGTACTAGAGACATCAAAGGCCTATCATATAATTTTGATGATTCAGTCGACTTGGTTGCTAAAATAGCAGGTAGTAATTGTCAGTGTGCGACGCCTGCAACGTGAATGTATAGCGAGAGGCGTTTTAGCACTTGTAGCGATATTGGACAAAACTCTTGTGGTTTTCGGACTTGAATATGGGATTTGATAAGTATACTGGCGCTGCGCTATGTTTCATCGCAATATGGTGAGTTGCGCGACCGCCCTAGGTGCATTAGAGATCTCTCGACAGTGTTTTTACTCATAGTTGCTCGCAATCCAGTCCACCAACATAATAGCTCCTTCTTGTTAGCCTTCAGATGCTCCTTGGAGTGCACTGTTAAACATGGTCTTTGGAAAGTGATAACGACACAGTCTAGAGACAACCATTCTATTACTTACAATGCTACCATATTCTCTAAACCCAATAAAGTTATCGTTCAATCACGAAATCTCTACACCGGATATTTCCACGCCATTATAGAGATAACAAGCTGGGCAATCCCCACTAACAACCCCAGAAAACCAAATAGAACGCTTAGGAACAGGCCAATAATAGCAACTGTCAGTGCGTTTCTTTCTGACGTGTGGCGCTCAAACCACGAAGTGATCTTGTGTTTAGGTGGCGGTGCCTTCATTAAATTCTGTAGGGTCCTCAGTCTTTTACTCCAGTACAGGTACTTGAAGTCTTTGGGGATCGAGCGATCTAATCGCGTATAGATGAGCAGGTTAGGATCGAAAGGACATTTCTCTTGCTCCACAAGGCGTTCCGCAATCTCGTCGGTCTTTTTGCATGTCGCGATCGGGAAGAGAATGTCATATATAGTGGAAAAGGTCTCGACAAGGAGCTGCGGGGGCAGTGTACCACTAGATCCTGTACATCAATACGGGATAGCCGATGTGTGAAAATAGTAAATACGTACGCGGAAAAGCTCGTTTTCACGGGTTCATCCAGAGCTCTCATCTTGGTATTGTATATTTGTGCTTTGAGCCATTCAACTTGGTGAAAAACCATCAGTGTCTTCTTACGCGCATCGTAAACCAGGTGCTCTGCGAGGTCGTCGGTCCGCTCGATTCGAATTTTCTGCCTTTGACAAAGCTTCCACGCCTTCAGAGACCTTTTCTCGGTCGAGGCTGTCCACAGTTCCTGAGCGTTAGTGGTGATAGGAAAAGCCGTGTTGAAAAAATCTTCAAATGTCTGGCTTGACTCCCACTTAACAGGGAACACTGGTTCGTTTTCGAATCTAAAGACTTTTGGATGGACATCATATGATGCAGGATCAATTAGATAGGCGAGCTTTACTGTTTGCTGTAATGCGATTTCCTTGTTGACATCAGGGGGGAAGGCCTCTGCGGAGAAAGCCTCTGCCGTTTTCTCATACCCAGACCTTAGCTTCTGAACTGCTTCAACGACGCTTTTGTTTGTTGGTAGACCCAATCTTTTAATGTTGATAGTGACGTCGCCTTTATATTGTGAAGGACGTACTCCTGGACCCACATCTTGGTAGATTTGGCGGAAAGCTCTAAATTGGAATTTTTCCAATTCAGTTACCTGACAGAGCGCTTTCAGCGTATCGTCGTCGAGAGAGACGGAGCTGTTGTCCACAGCACCTGGAGGAGATTGAGTGAAATTCATTGCAATAGCTTCGATGTGCGGGGAGGGGTTGAGCTTTGAAACTTGCTTGCCTTTACCTACCCCTCACAGCCAAGGCAGCTGAAAAAATAGGCGCAGGCCAAGCCGACCATGAAGAAGCTCATTTGCCTACTTTATATGGCTAAGGCAGCTGGAAATAAGAGGCGCAGGTCATACAGGGAACAAAAAGCCTGATTTGCCTACTCCCGGTAACCAAAGTAGCTGAAGATGAGAGACGCAGACTAGGCAGGGCATAAAGAAGGTATGGTTACCTGCTGTTCTCGGAATCTCGTCCTGGTCTCTTCTACAAGACAGCCCTGCGTATCCAAACAACTGGTGCAATAATATGCCGATAGCCTTTGTTCAAAACTCAGCAACAAAATCTTCCGCACCAATCGAGCAGGCAGTGTTAAGCTCTTATTCTGGAGACACCATGAATAACTGTCCTACTACATTCGTTAAACAGAACACCGTCTCTCAAGAACTACTGATGCTGGCCGCATCCACAAAACCCCAAGCCGCGGCACAGGGTACTTCGCCAGCTAGAGAGGGCAAGTCTACTTGCAATTCGACGCCAACGGGTCGCCCCGCTGCTGATGACCTGGTTCCTTCAAATGACGCACCCACTAAGGCATCGACTCTAAGAAAAGGAGAACCGCTCACAGTAGCACCGCCCACAGCAGCAACGCCAGCGCCGGAGATAGATCAGTTCCAAAATGACTTCCGCAATCTCCTCAAATCTACTTTCAATAGGAAGAAAGCACCCACCACGGCATCGACTCGATCACGATCAGTACCACGAGCAGCAGCAGCACCGCTAGCGCCAGATTCAGATCAGGCTCAACATGACTTTCGTGATCCTTTGGAGATACCTTTCAATAAGAAGAAGATACAGGTCTACTGGCATGCGGACGCACACATCAGCGACGCGCACAAGAAGCGCTTTCCCGATATTGTTGAGCTTTTTAGGCAGCAACTTTTAACAGATAAAAAGCTCTCAGCATCTCACCCAGCTGATACAGAGTACAAGCTCAAGCTATGTGGCTTGAATCCACAGGATAGCTACGCGTCAATTCTGATCAACCATCCCTTGCTGGATTTCAAGTGGGCTAAGCGCATCCTGAAAAGCCTCAGTGCGAGCACTCTGCAGAATCAGTACAGCAATGTAAGAATGGGTCCAGTCTTCAGACTCTACCTCTTTCTTTCTCAGGACTTTTGGATGCTTGGGGATTCCATGAAGTCACTCAACGTATACATGGACAGAGAAAGCCTTGCTGGTGCCCAGCTAGTCTCAAACGATGAACTATATCAAACCAGCACTATCACCTGCGGTGTCCAATTTATAGGAAACGACACTGTTTTTGCTCTAACGTCTGCTCATGCATTCGAGGACAATGACAAGGAAGAGAGCGATAAGCGTGCCTCGGACCCCGAGGACTCAATGTCAGATTACAGTAGCTCAGGCAGCGATTATGTAAACGACTATGGACTCTCAGAAACGGTCGGTGAGTATGACTGGGACGAGATCGAAATAGAAGCAGCTGCAGTGAGAAAAGGCCAAGAGCCCAGTTTGAGCTGCCCTAGCGAACCAGCTCCAAGACAGAAAGTTTGGGAACATCCCAGCCGCTTCAAGATCGAGCCTGACCAGGTGTGGGGGAGACCGGACGATCCAAAATGGGCAGATCAGCCAGATCTTGACTGGGCTTTGGTAGAAATGCCGAATTCATGTGTTTTTGACGAAAAATGGGAAATGATACCGTCTGACCTTCCCAAGACCCCAACTACCGTTGTTGTCGTCACCCGTTATGGGTTTCGTAAGGGCACATCATCAAGCATTCCTTCCTATATCTCCAGATCTAGGAATTCTACCGCCTGGACTAAAGTGTGGACAATTGCCCTTGATGAAGACGGTATGAATTGCACCTCGCCGATTGTTGCGTTATTTCTGCTGACGACTAAATAGAGCAAAGGCATCTACACATAGGTGATAGTGGCTCACCAGTACTTAACGTTGATTCCGATACAGTATACGGCTATGTGACTGCACTCAATTGCTTCGGCGAGCTTCATATGATGCCAATCCAAGCAGTATTGGACCAAATATGGGATATGGTACAGCCACTCGAAGCTGATTCAAAGCCAATAATATCCGAGAAAGTACGAATAAGGATACCAGATGATCAGGTCACTACAAGTGCCAACCAATCGCTGTTCAAGGATCGGTTATTTCAGTACTGGCCAAAAGAATTCGCAGCAGTACCGGACTCGGACGGACGATTGTCGTCGGAGAGTGTCAGTAACTATCAGTCAATCAACAAGGTCTATGCAGCACGACTGAAGGATAAAGATAGTTATTTGCGACAAGAAACTGTCCGAACACTAGGCGAACAGCCATCGTTACCTGATGATCTCATCAGGGCTGTTGCTGCACAGCTGGAGGATGAAAATAGTTCTGTTCGAGACATCACTGTCGAAACACTGGGCAAACAGCTAACGCTGCCTAGTGATATTCTCAAGGCTGTTGCAGCACGACTAGTGGACGAGGATGAGGTTGTTCGAGCTTCCGTTATCAGAACACTGTGTAAACAATCAGAATTGCCTGATGACATCTTCAAGACTTTCGCAAAATGGCTAGAGGATAAAGACAACTTTGCTCAAGCCGTCAGTGTTGAAGAGCGAAGCGCACACCCAGTGTTGCCCATCGAAATCTTTGAGGCTGTTGCAGCACGAATAGACGCCAAAGAAGATTTTGTTCAAGCTACAGCTGTTGAGGCATTGGCAAAGCGATCGGTATTGCAGAAATTTCCGATCACAGAAGTAGTGGTAAAGGCAGCCGCATCAAATACCAGCAGTGGCAAAGACTTCATGACACTCCTGCTCAGTCGGCAGGATGCAGACATTCCAATCACCGAAGCAGTGATTGAGGCAGCCGCAGCAAATGATGGTAGCGGCAAAGACGTCATGAAGCTCCTACTCGACCGGTGGGGAGCGAAAATCCCGATCACAGAAGCGGTGTTGAAGGCAGCTGCTTCAAATCACAGCAGCGGCACAGACATAGTAACTATTCTATTCGACCGACGGGGGACAGACATCCAAATTACAGAAACAGTGACAGAGGCGGCCGCAGCAAATGATGTCAATGGCACAGAAGTGATGAAAGTGCTGCTGAGAAGGAGGGGAGCACACGTCTCGATCACAGAAGCAGTGGTGAAGACGGCTGCTAGGAACACAAATAAGAATGTGATGACGCTGCTTCTTGACTGGCGAGAAGAGGAGGTGATTGAAGCTCTAACACAGATTGGGCCAAACGACGAATTTGAGATACTTGGACCACGATTGTTTCGTGTAAGATCTGCTCGGGAGTGGAATTACCATGCTCTGAGAAAAGGTGTGTTCAAGTCTTGATAGCATATCGATACCAGCAATAGATTATCCAGATTGTAACAGCTTCCACATCGTACTTTTGAAAAATCTTACTTGTGTTATCGGCAGAGAGGCCAGACCAGCGAGTTTACAAATGAATGTCATCCAAGAGAAGAAACATAGAGAGAACCCTGGTACTACATGGATGCGATAGAAGGGGCTGGATAGTAAACCGATTGAAAGTAGGACTAGAGTTATCTGAGAAGAAGCAAAGGATTTGAGAATAGGATAAGCCAAAAAAGGATTTCCCGACAGTGTGTAGGCAAAGCAGTAAGACTCCATCCCAAGCAAGCCATGTGGAACAATACACATCAACACCCCATGTAGCACTCACTTCAACTTCCTTTTACCATGCGCACACTCTCCATATTTCCCCACTTCCCCCATCTCTCCCGCCTTCTCTGCCCTATTCCAATTTCTCATCCTTACACCACTTAGGCGCAATCGACCGGATACACCTGGCGGGTCTCTTCCCTGGCAGACTCGCAACATAATCCCACCCCCACCTGGAACTCATACCATAAGCAGGGTAATCCGTACTCACAATCTGAGCGCCGCTCGCCAACGCAGCATCTCTCCTCTCGACACTGCGGTTCAGCACCGTGGTAACCGGTTCATCAGCGCGCGTACGCACAAGGTAGCCTTTGCGCACCAGACGCTGGATTTCCTTCAAGTTGGTCTCATTCTGCGGTTCGTTACGCTTCATGAACGCGGCATCGGGGGAGCCTTCAAGCGCATTCGTGAACACGGTGCGGTTCTCTAGGCTGGGTGCATCCTTGGTGTAGAGTACGCGGGGAGAATTCTGATCGGACGGGTCAGGTTCGTTGTCGAAGAAGAAGAGAACACGGCCGCGGACAGAGTCTAGAGTGGGCCAACCATGCTGTAGGATGGATTGTTCGAGGGTGAGGTGTGGTTTGCGCACGTCGTCCGGGCGGATGAGCTGCTTGCGCGGGAAAACGGAGAGAATTTCGGCGTCGACGTTGAGGATGCGTGGCAAGGTCCAGTTCTCAACGTCTTTCGGGCAAAGACCTCCGAGCCAGCAGAGGTTGGCGTCGTTTTTGAGTTCTAGGTCGATGGTAATAGGGACATGATGGGGGTGATTGTCTGACCAGGTTTTGAGCTGCCGGAGACACTCGATGAAGGTCTGGCAAACGGAGTTCGGGTCTACATCCGTCATGTGGAAGACTTTGATCCCTGATTTGTTGAGGAAATCGCCTTCGAATGGCGTTTTGGTAAGATTCGCGAATTTCTGGATCAAGGGACGATAGTAAAGACCACCATTTTCATCTGAATGCAGATCGAGTTCCAAGGACCGGACAGATTGGTACTCTAGCTGGTTGTGCAGCTCGGCGTGGGAATAGTATAGGTTTTGGACCGTAGAAGATAGCTGAGAAGAGTTCACCTTATTATCAACGACTATGCGCTCGGCTAGAGATATCTCGCGATGGTACGAGTTGTGCGTGCCGATGACCTGGATGTGGTTGAAGCGGATGTCGGATCGTGATGCCAGTACATTTTCTTGAAGTTGTTAGTTATGCTGGACATTGTTGGGAGCTTTTAGGTACCGCACGTGCAAAGAGCAGCATGCTCACCGAACTCTGTCATCATTAGTTCATTGACGCTTATTCGCACTGGGGTGAGAGAGACGTTACCCATAGAACCCACATGTTGTTGTGTTCTCTGTCAAATGGTGCGTACAAAGCGAGACCACTCAAAGTAAGAAGCAATGCTGTCAACAGCAGATTTTGCCAGCTATATACCTTCTTGCCCATGTTGATTCCTTCCGTACCGGCATATGGCTACATCATCGTGGGGATTGTTGCTGCTGCTAAGCGCATGGTACCTACTGTTAAGCATAAGGTTCCTGCTGTTAAGCGGATGGCCTCGGCAGCGACTGCATGCGTGGTGTTGTGTGCCCCTGCCGTTGGTCAATCGCTTATCATACAGACGGCTTGCAACTTCCGAGACTATCTAGGCGTTCATGTGTCGGGTGGATAACATGTGTTGATACTAGACTGAACTCGTCTTATTCTTTCCTAATGCTGAAGGTCCATAGTGTAAAGTAGTGGTAACTAAGCACAAGGACTAGCCCTAAGCAACCCCATTCGTACCTGCCAAGCTATCCTCTTCTTCAACCACCAACATGCATGTCTCCTCCACTCACTTGCCCATGTTGAAATGTTTCCATGGAGCCGCTGCTTTACATTTTCTTCATCGCATTCTCTACTAATGTGTCTTTTGCTGATGCGCTGAGATTGGCGTCATGTGCGAACATGACCACGCCCTTTGTTCGCAGTGCTTCCACCGCGCGTTGTTCTTTGTATGATGCTTCAAATTTCTCATTATACAATATCTTGAACCGCATCGCGTTCATGACTATTTGGAGTCTCCGCCGTCAGTAGGTCTAATGATCTGCCGGGCCGGCTTAAGCCAGTAACTGTATTAATAAAAAGGTCGTTATGACGGTATGTGACTCCGAAAATTACCTGCCTCAAGGTATATCTTCACTTTCTAGATAAATTAGTAAGCATAGTAATGACTGGATTGATGGTTATGGTGCTATCCGAAGTTCAAATCAATTCCTCATATGATCATGCCTAATGTATCTCAACTCTCGACGCGTTCCGTGTTGCAAAGTCCAAATGGTAGCTGCCATGTAGATGTACGGTATTTTATAGGTTATCGAGTAACCCAAGATACTCATGTTCTGGCCCATACATGCTTCGCATCTTCTCTGCTAACTTCCCGGAGCTTCAAACTGCTATGCTCCATCTCGTGTTGACTTCTTAATACACGGCTTAATTGAATTAAGGTTTCACCAATGAACCGTGTGTGAGCTCACATAATGTTACGTAAAGTGCCGAACGCCGTTTGGAAAAGCTTCTCGGCGGTATCACGGTACATGGCCACAGAATCCAGATATCGGACTCCTACCGCCAAGCGCCATCAATACGCTACGGGACGCACCGTACAGCGAGACAACCCACTAACCATAACAGTACGGCCACTATACCTCAAGTCGGAAATGATATTGCGATGTGCTGCAACTCAAGATAGAAAATTCAATTGAAGATGTATAAGTCAAAACAGAAAGACCAATCGATAACGCGCTAGACAGCTCCAAAGCATAGCAGCCAGTATATCTATTTATTATGCAGATATAGTTCACAGGGCGCTAATTTTCAAGTTCTTCCTGAAAAGATTTCCTTTTTGCAATTTTCTTTCTCCTTCGCGCCCACTTAACACAACAACAAGTATTTGAGCGGCTGTGATACATCACCCCAATATGTCTTTCTTCTTACAATAGGCTGGGTCTCTAGTATATGGGGTTCTCTTCACTTTACGAAGTGATAATTGGGGGATCAGTGGTATATCTCAATTGCTCATGTGACTACCTTGTGAAGGAGAAATTCAGGTGTTAAGACATGTAGATACGAACTTTTGGTTGAACATTGTGAATACCGTTCGATCTAATGAAACTAATTTGTTACTGATATCCCTGCGGATGAAAGTAGAGAGGTTGTAGAGTTATATACACCTGATGACCTACTCCAAGAAACTGGAGGCAAGGGAGCTGGCGAGGTTCTAGATGGTATGGAGGAAAGAAAACGTGCTATTGTTAATTTGAGAAAACTAGGGCGGATACGTTTTGCCGTTTTTGACCAGCCTGTAGTTCTTGCGTTGGGATGCGACAATATGCAGCACATGTCCATACACCAATTGTACCTGTCCATGCACAGTATGGGCGAGGTCAGTAAAAGTTGAGTATTTCTAAGAAAAAACTTTATGACTTGAGAGCCCTCCATAGAGTCTCCATCCCGTATTGCTATTTTACCTAGCAAGCGTCGGGGATAGCCGTTATGAGACAGTACCTCAATGATTGCAGACGTGATTGGACCGCGCATCATAACGCCTGTCAAAAACGCTCTCTCCTGCAGGGATATTCCTAGCTCGGAACGTTGCTTTGACTTCCCGGCAGGTGTAGCTTAAGTAAGCTTTCAATGAACTCTACGGTGTCAGAATGTTAATCTTTTTTCGACCAATGGATGGTAGGGCATGGGCCGCCCTAGCATTGCTTTATGTGTATATGCCGAATATCATATTCTGGAACTTCTTTCGGCACACAGGAAGGACTGTTGCGCGAGTCAGGAAACTGCTGGGGGAAACATGGTTCATGTACTCGAATGACCACGGTACTTATGCAAATCCCCGACCAGAGTTAGCCATTTCGTACCCAAACATCTACTCTCGTCTTTTTCCGTATTTTATAAGAATCTGATGCTCACTGTAATACTGCATCTCAACAAAGCTACAGCACCGAAACAAACATTTTTTGTTTTGAGCAGGTGAGTTCTGCATCTCCAGCGGCACAATTACCCAAATAAAGCCTACCGCTGTCAGCGATGTCACCGTCAGACTGACCGCGAAATTGAACACTGTTGGGCTACTCTGCGACCACTAAAAATAACCGCCACTGTCAGAATACTCTGCGCTATGATCATTTAGTGCGCCGCGAAACTGAGATTAACTTTTGAATACCCTGCCCAGACCTCACGAGCAGAAATGTCATTCCACAGTAGTAACATTGTCGGTGATGCTTCATATAAAACGATCATTGAACTCGCATTGGAGAGAATACTCACGCCAGTCATCCCACTCTCAGGTCTAATTGCACATACTGCACACCACCATCGTTTTCATAATAGACAATAGATTACATTCATTTTTTAATATATAGCCAGTCGCTCTCACCATGTTGACCCTGGCTAAAGCTATTGCCATACTCGCCTACACCGGCGCAGTTACTGCCACACCCGTCCCAGAGGGTGAGTGAATCCCAATCCTGGCAACCAGATAGACCTGCACGAACTTGGCTAACATTCAATTCAAAACAGCCGGTGCCTCTTTTAGCCTCGAGTCGACAGAAGCCCATGGCACCCCCGTGCATCAGCTCGAGCACATCGTCAACATCAAGCGCAGGTTCGGCGGCGACGTGCACCCCGAGCTCGCAGAGGCTGCAAACCAGTTTGCTGCAAAGAGACACGCCACATTGGCCGCTCGTCAGGCCACCGGCACCGTATTTGGTAAAAGTCCTGATCCATGGGACACGGAGTTTGTGTATCCTATACAAATTGCTGGCAAGACTTTCCGTGTCTTCGGCACTACGTCAGCCTCCGATACGTAAGTTACATCCCAGCACACCTGGGTAACTACTATGGATTCTATGCTGATGCTTTGTTAAGTTGGGTCTATTCCTCTGCCCTACCCGCGAAGCAGGCTGCCGGCCACGCAGTCTACAACATTAACCCTGCGCATAAGAAAGCAGGAAACTTCAGCTTTGGATACGACGGCGCGAATGCCCAGGTAGAAGGCGATTTATACGTTGAGCCCAGTTAGTCTCTCAACCATGCAAGAGCAGCCACCGATATATGTATATGTATATACTAATGCCAACTCCTCATAGTCACCGTTGGCGGCATAACCGCCAAAACAACCTTCGGCGCCGCCACCGGCGCCATCACTGAATTCACCTCTGACCAAAGTGCCGACGGCTACCTCGGGCTCGGCCCCACGGAATACACTTTCCTCGGCGACGACATCGGTACCGAAAAAACCTGGTTCGTCAACGCGCTCTCCCAGCTCGCAAAGCCCGTCTTCGCCGTCGCCCACGCAAAGGGCCGTGGCGTCTTCGAATTCGGCTTCATCAACAACAACAAGATTAACGGGGCTATCACGTGGGTCGACAACGTCCTCGAGGACTACTGGGCGGCGTACAGTTTCTACGGCGAGGGCTGGAGCGTCGGCGATCAGAGCGCAAAGACGAGCCCGCGAAAGATGAATATCCACTTGAATGCCGGCACAGATGTTAGCTTCACGGACCCAGATATCGTAAGAGAGTGGTACTCCAAAATCCCTGGCGCTGTTACAAAGCGCGACCAAGGCTACACGATCCCGTGCAACAGCAAGCCCCCAGACTGGACCGTCGTGATCGCCGGCCGCAAGTTCTATACGCCAGGCTGCCAGCTCATCTCTCAGCCCGTCGACCACGCGGGCAAGACTTGTCTGGGTGGTCTGCAGAATATCGGTGGAGGTGTGGATTTCCATCTGTTCGGCACAAACTTTTTCAAGGGCAAATATGTCATTCATGACTTCACAAACCCAAAGAAGGTTAAGCTTGGGTTTGCGCTGCAGCCTGGTTCCAGGTAAGTGTGTTGTCTTTCCTGAACATGGTAGTTTTCCTGACATGTGTGTTCTTGCCATAGACAATGTGGGGTTGAGCTTTGATGAGTAAAAGATAATGCATGGAGCAGTCCTGTAGATGGAAAAAGTAATGTGTTAATGTATTAGAGTATCGTGGTGCTTCAAGGATACACGATTAGACTTACATTAATGCGCATCATGTATTGTGAACTTGGTAGATGTCCCACATTTCTATAAGCCGACACGCCGTCCATGCTATCCTTGCGTGATCACTACGCATATATATCCTACTTAGCTCATTGTAGAGTAGACTAGAGTAGAGTAGTATCTACATCTCAGAACAGTGTTATTCATCTTGAAATGATCTTCTTAACTATGTTCGCAAATGTGCTCTTTCTACAAATCTTGCTCCAAGAAATAACTGGATCAAAGTACAAGCCCCCCCATATTATGGTCAACATAATGCACAAACAACGCGAGGTAAGTAAGAAAGAGGCAAAATCTTCATATCATGTACATTCATGACTTCATATCAATTACTTGCATGCCATCACTGGCAAAATCTCTATATACACTACTCTACTGCACAAATCCCTACGCCTTGGCTTCAGCGCGATGGTTCTGGATTTCAGCATTCTCCATCTCGACTGTGGTAGCCTTTTCGCCAGCATGGTCAAGAATCTCAGACATGGCGCCAGTGCCACGGGTAAGCTCGGCGCCCTTGCGACCAATGAGGTACCAGGGCAGATTGAACATTTCGTCGAGTGACTCGAGCGACTTGCCAGAGGTCTCGGGAAGGAAGAACCAAACCCAGACCAGACCGATGGCGGTGACGCACGAGAAGAAGAGCATAGTGCCGCCGTGGGTCATAGCGATGAACATGAGGGGCACAGCCTTGGAGTTTCCGTACTGATTGACAAAGTGGAATGTCATAGCAATGGAGCCACCAAGCGCACGGAGACGGAGAGGGTAGATCTCGGAGTTGATCAGGTACTGGATCGAGTTCCAACCCAGAGCCCATCCGAAACCGGAGAAGTATATCATGACGATAGCGCCCATGGCAGCGTGCTTCTGGCTCGAGGTTTGTACAGCGCCCTTCTGGCCGACGCCGGTGTCGATGAGCAGGAAGATGGCCATGTACAGCATGGATACGAGTTGCAGTGAGATACCGGCAGACAGAGAGCGCTTACGACCAATGTAATCAATGAGGAAGAAGGCGCAGAGCATGGAGCTGACGAACTTGACAACACCAAAGATGGCAGTGGCAAAGAGCTTCTCGCTTTGGCCGGTCTTGCCCATCATTGCAAAGTATTGAGGTGCGTAAATGGTGATGCCTTCATAGGGTTAGCAAATGTCGTAACAAGTCATACATAGAGGTAATACATACTGTTCGCACCGGACCACTGAGCGAGCAGTTGGGAAAAGATGGAGAGCTGGATACGGTAGAGGTTGGCCTTGCTGCTGAACAGCTCACGGATTGGTCCGAGCCAGGAAGTGCCCATAGTAGCCTCGCGCTCACGGTTGAGCTGGTCGTTGATGTCCATAATCTCAGAAGTGACGTAGGGGTGGTCTTCGGGGAGCTGGCGAAGAATAGACAAGTTCTTGAGAGCATCCTCGTGGCGACCAACCTTGATCAACCAACGAGGACTCTCCTTGGCAAACCAAGAGAGGAAGAAAATGACACCGGCGAACATGAGATGCATGCTGTTGGGGACGAGCCACTGGGTGTCGGTCTTGGACGAGATGTGGATGGACGAGCCCCAGGATGCAAAGTAGGCAAGCATAATACCAATGTACACGGAGCCAGCGAATGCACCGACACAGAGACCTCGAATAGCCCTGGGCGCTGTCTCGGCAAGGTAGGTAGGAGCGACGACAGTCGTCTGACCAATTCCGACACCAGCAATAAACCTTCCAACGTAGATCTGACCAATAGATCCAGTCAAGGAGCTAGTGAGAAATATGGTGATACCAATGACCCAGATGATGCAGAGCTGGCGTGTAGCCCAGAGACGGCCAATCTTGTCAGTGATAAAGAAGGCGATCAAGGATCCCAGAATTGATCCCATCTGCACCATGGAGGTGATGTTGGACAAGAGCTCTGCCTTTTCGTGCGCGCTCTTGTTATGGTCTTCGAGACCAAACTTCTTCTGGAAAGGAATGAGTTCGGCCGTTGTGCCAATCAGACCTTCGTCGATACCACGGGCAGCACCCATGATTCCAAAGACTGCGCTCTTGTTAGTGACAACATAAGTGAGAGCAAAACGACGGGTTCTTACCAAAGACACCATACCAGAGACGCCAGTTAAGGCTCTCCTTAGGAGTGTCCTTCAAGTTCTCACGCCAGGGGTTCCACATGCTGGGCAAGAGTTTGCGGGTGCTCGTATAAAGTGGCGGTATAGTTACGCTAGAGCTGCGAAACCTGGGTCTGTCCAGCAACGTGGAGAGGCAGTACAGACTCAAATTCCAGAGAAGTGTGGGCACCTCTTATATGTAGTAAAAAGGTGGTGGGTGTGGGGTACGACATGCGGAGAGATCAAGGCTACCAGGCCAACATACCACACCACCCCGGATAGACCCCAGGAATTCGGCCCCGGTGTAACTCCACGTTCACTCAATGTCAAGGGGTGCTGTCTCGCCCGACGGGCGGGATACAGGATGGCCTTCTCAACATTACCTTCCCCGACGTACGATAGGCCAAACGCGTTGTCGGCGTTTGCGAGCGTTGCAACTTGGCCTTGTTAGGCAAGCCGACCGCGCATCTTCTTGTCGTAAGTAACCGAACGATCAGGCCATGGCCTATCGCACAGTATGCCGTGCTGCAGGTTGCACGCCCAGACTTGCTCAGTGGTCTATTGAGGCTTGAGTGGAGAAAGCTTCCTTGTCGGTGCATCTTGTGGAGCTTGGAGGTGGGCTAAGCACCCAGTCAGCTACTGGCACCACCACCCAGGAAACCCCGCATCATTCCCCAATCCATCCCGCCTCCCACGCTTTTTTTAACCAGTTCAGCTAGGAGGCTGCGTGCAATAATTCATAGCGGCCGGAGAACTGCCGTCATGGCCTATGGTATCGCTGGGAACGCCCGATGGAGAATGGCCCTGACGGGTAAAGTAGGGTCGCCCATGCTGACCATGCCTCGTGACGAGCTTGGTTACTCCGGCAAAAATACCCCCAAACGGGTGTCTGGGCAGAACTTCGGCTTTTGAAAATTAAGCTCACGGACAAGCCCCATGGCGGCGGTGTGGTGTCAAGCGATGCGGCTCCAAATCCTTCACCTGCGCTAGCTGCTTGGCTCCTCCAAATGCATCTGCCGACTTTCGAGTACCTCTCCGACTCCAACGGTGTCGAATAGACTTTGGTGGTACAAACTTACGTGGGTTGTTTCCATGTAATGGTGTGTGTTGTGCTCGCTGACAACACATGGTGATCGTCACCCCGGCCATACGTATGTCATTCTCCGCGTTCCTGGGTTGACAAGTTGGAAAGCGGCCCGCATGCATCGGCTGTCAAGGATCAAGCAAGGTGGCAAAGCGACCAGAAAGCACCACCCCACACACGTGACAGGAGCCTCTCGTTGCGAGAGCAATGCCGGGTTCGCAGGCACAAGGCTTGGTAACATTGAGCACCCCGGCTGGACCGTTTGGTGAGGCTGCCAAGATGATTAGAAAAGTATCCAGAACCCACCGGCTTTTGCTCTTTCTCCGCAAAGCTCTGCATTCGGTTTTCATGCAGGGAAGCAGATGACCCGACGTAAAACAAGAAGCACGTCCAAAGTTCACTCTTGCCAGTCGGGGCTCCACTGGGGTATCGGTGTGGCCGCAAGCGCCTTGGCCGGGCTTCCTACACACACAATTTATTTACGCCCGGCGGCCGAGCCGAAAGGGCTGCTAACGCTAGTCTAGCTTTACACTTCCTATGCTCAATCTTGGTCTCCCTA
>NW_006911514.1:0-31641 GCF_000523455.1 Bipolaris oryzae ATCC 44560 | reverse complement strand
TAAGAAGCTACGTATAGCTAACTAGCGTTAATAACAAAAGCAAGATTAGCGGCGTCAATATATTACTTCTAGTAGAGTACTCTAGGTGCCGCAGGCTCAGCAGCTTACTGCAGAGGCAGAAAGGGTAATTATAGGCACTAATTAGAGTAAGAGCAGTCAGCGACGTTAACGCGCGCCGCCGACGTGTATAAAGTGCCATATTTAAGGACACACTCGCATGACGTATAAAGCTAGATAATGAATTATATCTCTTAATTTTATCTTATTCTATTGCGTTGTTGTGGCTCAATTGCGCAGAGAGTCGCGTCAGGTTTGGTGGGGTGCCCAGCTTACTGGTTTGCCCAGCTTACTGGTGGAGCACGTTACTCCGCATTATGCTTGGCAGGTTACACAGCTCGTATTCGCACATGTCTCACTATCAATGCTTTTTCTTATGACCATTTCTTCAATAAATCTCTGTTTTCTTGTGGAGTGGATCGTATTGTGAATATCTATTTCCATATGCTGACTACAGTTGCCCCCTTGAAACCCGACCCAAAAATGCACCCCCCTACGCAAACACGCTCATGAACAGTCGTCTCGTGACATACGAATTAGAAAAAAGAAAGGATAACTTTTGTTGGAATGCAAATCACCGCCGTTTGAGGAAAAAACGCAGTACACTCCGCCCATGCTGAAAAAGGAAGCCCAAACACCAATGCTCCAACAAAAAGGCAGGTGTGGTTACAAGATGGCCAGATAACATCATGTGGGTATCGGTACTTCCGTGTTAGGCATCCAGTGGCCACTTTGGCACCACTTTTCTACCAGGGTACTCCAAAGGAAAAGGGAGGTCAGACGCCTTTGAGATGCAACCGCCCGACGCCATTGGAACTAAGGAACATGTCGAACCGAAGGAATTCAGAGCCTCGCTTGGTTGAGCTGCTCGCTCAAACCCAGGATGACGCTGGGTTGCTGGAATTGCTCGCCCTGGAATGTTGACGTCAATTGTCAGCAATTGATCTGTTCAAAGTCGATTTCAATCTCTCTCCTAGGCGTCTCTACCTCTTCCATCCAAGTAAGACCATTGGCCGCTTCTTCCACGGGGAAAACCTCTTGGGCGTACTCCTCCATGGAACGGTTTCCTTCCCACAGCGACAGTGCGACAGCGGGGACGTCCGGCTCGAGATCGGGTCCAAAGTAAGGTGCGCCTTTTTCGCCTAGGGTATACTCGAGTGCAGCGAGATGCTCCCGGTAGCCTGCGGGTGTGGGAACGTTGATCATTATGGGGCCCCGCTTGTAGCGAACTGGTCTCTTGAGGCCGACACTAAAAGCCTTGCAGACTTGTCTTGGAGTCATGGATGCAAACGCCAGTGGTATCCTAAACTAGTCAGCATTTTACTCAAAAATTGGGAAAAAAAACGGCGGCGCATATTCTGCAAGCTCCATGCGACCATGGCTGCGTCATGAGTGGGTGCGCAAGCAGTGGAAAATTTGACGTTTGCAACTGGTGATGGTAGACCACCTGATGGAACCATTGTGGGGAACGGGCGAACGAAGTGGACCAAGATACGCAGATGCAGGACACGCTTACCGCTTGCCGTTCCACTTACGTGGACCTTCCTTAAATAGTTGGAATATAGCTGGACCAACGTCGTGCTCTGAATCTAGCCACGGGAGTGGCTGATCTGGGTGAAATGGGGCCTGCCAGACAAAGCTGCCGTCATGCTGATGTTCCATGCGAAACAGGGGGAAATCGAGGCCGGTAAAGTTGTTGTGGTATGCGCCGCAATAGACAAAAGTAGCCGGCAGACCAATCTGGCGGACATATTGCTCGACGGTGAATTTTGGAGCCCACATTGGTAGTGCCTTCCAGCCTTGGCCAAATACGGAGTGGTCGGGCATGCTCGAGTAGATGTAGTGCTGGATTCCGGCTTTTTTTGCGGCATCGGCTAGTGATCGACCAATGGCAACCTCGTCGCCCCAGTGCGTGGTGTTGATGAAAGCGCACTGAGCGCTTCTGAAGAGATCATCGAGAAATTTTTTGTCTTCGAGGGCTCCGATGAAGACGGTGACATTGTCGAGTTCAGAGAGCTCCCGGGCGACTATGCCGTTCAAGTCTCGCATCTGGGCCCGTACCTGCCATCCTAGTGCGGCAGCGACGCGAATGAAGCTCGCCGATTGGCGGCCATTGCTGTTGATGGTAACGACTGTCCTTTGCATTCGTGTGTTTTTTTTTCTTTTTGGGGGGAGGAGAGAGTAGGTAAAGGAGGGTGTTGTGGCGGTGAGGCTCTGGCGGGTCCGGAAAGAGAAAGTGAGTGGATGGTCCTGGGTGGGTTGAAGGAGAGCGATTTCGGAACAAGAGTACTCTGTTGGATGCTATATGGAAAGGCAGAGCAGGGCCAAGGCGCGAGGATCCCCGGGTATAGTCAGCTGGGGTTTGGGGAAAGCAGGTGGTCGGTCTTGGGAGCAAAGTGGAGGGAGACGAGATAAGGGTTTGTGTCAGGGCCGTGGTAATGTGGAAAAAGCCGTTGTTGGGTTCGGCGGGGAGACTATGACGGGCCCTAAGGCGCACACACACGCGCACACAGACACAAGGGGTCGAGCGGTTGATAGTGCAATCGAGGGAGGGACACGTGAGGCAGGCAATGCAGGGTATAGGCGAGGCTAGCGGGCGAGTGCTAAGGTTTAGATGGCGGGCCGACTGGCAATACCTTTGACGTAGACAGAGGCAACGCTGTTGGGGGTAGAGAAGCGGTACTTGTTGGAGGAGCCGGAGAAGCAGGAGAAGCACGAATTTGAGTCGCTTCTCGTATGACCTTGCAGCCAAGTTTAGCCCTCGTCATTTGCATTGCTGGGAAAAGACTTACCTAATAGTCCACCTGCAAGGGCGAATAGGCTCCGCTTAACATGGCGACCATCTGACCGCGGCCAGGGACTGAGCACCGCACGCCAGCGAAACGTGCCGGCGGACGCTGGCTGCCATTTCCCCAACGACACACTGCCGAGGATAGGGTACGGACGGATATGGGTATGGGTATGGGTATGGGTATGGGGGTACGGATATCGTCTCTGCCTTGCCACTGCCGCTACCACTGCCACTACCGCTACCGTTGGCGTTGATATTGCCATAGATTCATTGCCACATCAAACGCCGAAGCAAAGAATGTTGCCATTGTCCTTTTTGTTTCCTTTCCACTTTTTCCCAACACACAGACACAGGCACTATCATGGTCTCTGCGAGGCGTGCTTGGTAGGCTAATCCATAGACGAGCGGGCTCCACCTTTGGAATGTACTAGCAAAAAATAATGTACATACATAGTACATACTATATCCAAAAGGATTGCAACCCAGTCTGCGAATCGATGCGGGGATACATGGACTACTACATGGCAATCGTACACATGGTACATATAGTACTTACTACAAATGCATGCAGCACATGGCATACGAGGACTTGCGAGTCGAGAAGCAGCAGCAGCACGACAAGGGGCATGCCGGTGCACCCAGGCATGTGTACTTGGATAAGTAAGGATGTAGGACGACGATGCTTTGCTCGGAGGCGTCTGCCGCCCCCAGCGGCTTGTGCGGTGGTGAATAATAAAATAAGAATAAAGACGTGCTCCCAGGGGCGGAATTACTCCAAGTCTGAGTGCAAGGGACAGACATCAGCGTGTCAGGTCTTGGCACAGAGATTTCTTTTACTAACTGTAACAAGCTCCCGATGTCTCCCTCTTTAGTGGCCCTGGCCTGCTAGGGCCCCTCGCATCTCCAAAGCGGAAACTCGTTGCAGTCCGCTTCCCCACATCCAGCGCCGCCTGTCTCTTGTCGTCGGATGCCATGTTGAGTAAGTAGTGCGTCCACCTGCCCGTGAGTCTCGCCACAACCATGGATGCCATGGCCATCGTCTGGGCCAGCCTAAGTAAGCACGCCTTGGTCGCCGTTTGTTGCGCATCCATCACCACCCACTTGCACTGCTCACCTCCCCGAGAAGGATGCGCCCGCTCATAGCATCCGGCCTATTGTCAACCACGCCCAACCACTCACCCGCTGCCGCTTTCGCCGTTGCAGACGTGCATCCGCCTCACCCCAGGCGTCACCAGACCCTGCCGACGACGTGCCATCAAATAAACAATTCCTTCGCCGGGCCCGCAGCAGCCAGCAAGCAGCCACAATCAACTGTGGCCCCCCCCAGTGCTTCGTCCATGTGAGTTGCATGTGCCCCTCACCCAATCACACGGCTCCAAATCTCAGCGTTGCCGTCGCCCTCCGATGCGTACAGCTTGGCCGCGCTCACTTCGTCACTGTGAAGATGGGCTCCCGCATCGATCAGTGTCTGAACGTGGTCTGCCAGGCCTGCCGCTGCTGCCAGGAAGAGCGGGGTATTGCCTGATCGGTTTCGAAGATGCACAGAGGCCCCCTGTGCCAGAAAATCTCGCAGAATCTCTACGTTGGGGCTGGTTGCCGCAAGGTGCTACGTTCATAGTCAGCACCATATCGCAATATTACGCGTCATTGTATGGAAGAATAATGTTCCACACACGTTTGCTGCGCCGCATGCAGCCCGGAATCCAGCTGAGCGATAAGCGCATGTGCATCATGCCCTGTTCTCTCCTGTGCCGACGGCCTCCCTGTGCCTTTATCTATGACACTCGCCATGTACAGACGCGTCGCCCCTCTTCAGGACACTGCTGCCTGTGCTGCCGCAAGTGCACATCTTCTTTCCGATACCGGCTCTTGCCTAGCGATGCCGGTTGCAACGTGCTGCAACACCATGACAGAGGGTAGAGATAGGTATACGAATGCTGACTGGACAGAAATGCACTTACCACTGGGCTGTTCATCTGATAGTCGGCATCGTTGAGCAGCCAACGAGGTTCACCTCGAATAATATCTCTCGTCGCCTGCAAGTCGCCCTTTTGGATCGCGTACCCGAGCGCTGTGAGACTGGAGAGCTCAGGGGTAAGTACGCCGCTCCTCGAAGGGTGCTCGAAATGAGTTCGTGTCGTCTCGGTAAGCTCGCCACGCAATGAAACAGACATGCGCTTTGCAACCTCGTCGGGCGTCGCTCCCGGCAGTGAGAGGAGGTATGCCAGCTTGGTAAGGGCTGCTTCTGACGTCAGATCCTGCCCAAACACAACTCCCGCTCGCCCAAGAAAGGCTCCGGGAGCATACAGCGCGCTAACGCTGCCGCTCAGACACTGTGTTACATTGACAATCACAATTCCCCTCTTCACTGCGTCGGCCAGGCACCGTGTCATTGCGCTGTCCGGCCCACCAGGTGTGTTTCCTGCTCCAAACGTCTCCAATACGAGCCCCTTGAGCCCTTCCAGATGCAAGACTGCATCCACCATTGCAGGCGTAATTCCCGGGAAGACACGTAGACAGGCTACGTGTGCCGTATCCAGGTTTGTCTGAATGGTAAATGGACTGAGGTCGGTGGAGCGATGAACACGATGCCACAATACATTGGTCCTGGTAGAGGAAATGGTGGCCAACGGTGGCAGGTTGGGACTGCCGAATGCATCAAAGTCCTCTGCAGATATCTTGGTCGCACGGTTGCCTCGGAACAACTTGAAGTTGAAGAAGAGACACACTTCGGGAATCATAAAGTGGCCAGCAATGATGAGCGAGTTGAGCAGGTTGTCCTGGGCGTCCGTTTGCAGGTTCATCATGGGTGCTTGGGACCCAGTCAGGACAACGGGCTTTCCCAGATTGTGAAACATGAAACTGAGCGCAGACGACGTGTAGGCCAGTGAGTCGGTCCCATGTAAGATGACGAAGCCATCAAATAGTTGGTAGTTCCTTTGCACTGTACGCGCAATCTGGTCCCAGCCGGTCGAGTCAATGGAGCTGCTATCAAGCAGTTTTTCAAACTCCAGCACACAGTATCGAACCCGGCGTTCATACGTGCTGACTGGAGTCCTCAAGCTCTGCACGGCCTTTCGCGTACCCTTGTCGTCGACCACAATTTCGAGAGGCTCTGGGTAGGATCCGTCATTGAAAACAGGCCGAGGTGCAAGTCCAGCTTTGAGAAACCCTCGGGCAGGGACCAGTCCGTCTGCAGACTTTCGCATGCATATTGTGCCGCCTGTCCAAGTTAATATCAAATGAAGGCCAAGTCAATTGGCAATGCCTCGTACCTGTGATAATAATCAATACGTGTGATTCTGGGAGTTGGGGCTCTGGGGGCGAGCCGTCCATGTCGTTCATCGTGGCTGGGCCTGTGGCGAGTTTTTTTCCCTTCTCCTAGTAGTACACTGACGACGCAGATAGGAACACTACGGATATGTCACGAAGCGTGTAATATGGGGAAGCGATAACACAATGGCCTGTGTCTGATGATCAAAATTCAATTGGCGCGACACGATGGTATAAAATTTCGGCAGGATCCGGTACCGCACCTGATTGAACGAGATAGCAAACATTACATGGCCATGTCTTGGCGCGATAGGCAGGTTATCTTAGCGCAGGCCATGCTCGTCGACGACATGGTTTTCCAAAAAGGCAAAAATTATTTGTGATCCAGGCCCCATGCCTTGCTGGTCGGACCGACCACCAAACCCACTCCACGCCTGCGACCCACAGTTAGGCGCGTGCATTACCCCTTCGAAACCGACTCCATTACCCCTTCAAAACTGCTTTCCATTACCCCTTCGAAATTGAAAATTTGCATTCCGAACCACGTCGGACCACCACTCTATCGACCAGGCCCGCATCGCGTGGGAAGCATCGGCTTAGCAGATATGCCTTTACGTCACGAAAACCAGGGCGGTAAAATTCGCAGACTTGCAGCGAGAAACGTGCGCGACTGCGATTGATTATACGGACCCGAGCGGACACTACCATCCTCCTCGCCTACAGAGGCGCTATCCACTACTGGATATTCTTTGCGGCTTCCTTGGATGCACTTGTACGCGCCTTCTCCAGGGATTTGACTCGCTCATAGTTGTCTTTCACCCATGCTAGCACGACATCTCTGGCGTCGGGTGACACAAACTTGGACCAGACTAGAGGTTCCGCGAGATTTGGCTCTTTCGTGATGAGGGGATGTCCGTTTTCAAAAGCGACCCAGCGTCTCAAGCCTCGGAGGATGAGGGCTAGAGAGTTGCTCTGTACAGGCACCGCTTCCTTGACCTCTTTCCAGAGCTCTTCTTCTGCCGTCTTGAGATTGTGCTCTTCCATCATGGCATCATACTCCGCTTGCTTTCCGAAGACACGGATGGCTTCGCGAAGCACCTCATCCCGTGTCCAAGCCTCGCAAGCGCCCTTGTCAGGATGCGAGGGAATGTACTCTTCAACAAACCGCCGGTACATGGGCCTCTTCATTTGGCGTGCTCGATCATTGTGTTTCTCAGTACGACTCTGAAAAATCTCACGGGCGAAGAACCTCCCACTACATGACCAGTCAAAGAGATCCTCCTCGTCCGTGAAGCCAGTGTGATACTTGGCAACGTCAAGACCGTAGAACTCTAGAGCCTCTTCCGGAGATCGTGTCATGAATAGCAACGCCTTTTTCTTGTTGTAAGGCTCTATCTCTTGTACTCGCACGTGCAAGCCTTGGTCGTTGCACACGAGGCCCAAGGGCCGATGTGATACCCCAATGATTTGCAGCAAATCAGAGTCGCTCTTTAAGAAACGCGTCCATTCAAAGAGTTCGGCACTGTTAGAAGTTCCATATCCCACACATAGCTCGACATCTACTTGGACGTATAGTCCTATTGTCGTGGGGTCCGGTACCGCGTATGAAGCTGATCCGCCACGCAGTATGTGTGCTTCAGCATTGAAGAGATTGCGTATAACGTCCCAAATATTGCTCTCTGTGTATGGAGGTCGGAGTCCGTCGACTAAATAATCGATATCTCCATGGTCTACTTTGCCCGGTGCCTCGCGTGGAATGACAACTTTCTCGAAGATTGTCTGTAGGGCGCGCTGATAGCGTGCAGAAAGCTCGTTGTACTGTTCTCGAGATAGTCGGGGGACAATAATTGGTTGTCCAGACTCCGTTGAAGTATTTGCAAATGCTAGGCCTCCCATAGCGAGAAGGCAACAGGAAAGGTAAGGCTTTAAGTTGGGTTGAACTTTGCTGTATAGAATGCGTGATAGATTATGTTTGTAGTGAATGTGTGGAAAGTATACTACCACAGGCGAAACAAGATATCATATAGACAAGTAGGAGTCATACGTCAATAACTATGGCTATCACTCTTGGCTCTGCACTCAACCCATGGTAAAGTTGATATTTGAGCTCTCACTCACATCTGCACATCTAGTATTACCATAAGGAAATACATGCCTCAACCTTCACAATGCCTTTACCCGGAGAGCTTGCCAAGCAAAAGGTATGGCGTAAGTATGCGCAAAAAACGCGGGGCGGAATGGCTCCGCTTTAAGTGGAGCCCATTCAAGTAGCTCCAGATCCCTGCAACAATTTGCGAAATTTTGTGAGAAATGCTCCAAGGTTCAACGATCCGACCTCAACGACAACTCACATTCAATATTTCGCACCTGCGATACTGAATCTAGTATCTTTTAAAACATATCGAAATGGAGGACCATACACACGAAGAAGTTTCTGCTCGCTTCGAAGAGCTTGCGGCTCTTGAGCACGAGTTTGAGGATGCTGAGGAAGAAATCAGTAAGTCGCACTCCCTCTTACGTGGAGAGCAGGATCGTATAGTTGCATAGATCAACTCCTCCCGGAGTAGCGCTCTTTGCGATACTCCATTCCTTCTGCTTCTGCTGATGCGACGGGTGCAATACTAACATACATGTAGTTCGCAAAGCTGAGGCAATCCAGACCCCGCTGTTCAAGAAGCGCGCCGAACTTGTGGAGAAGATCCCTCACTTCTGGGCCCTAGTTTTCGAGCAAGCGCCTCCCGAGATTGACAGCTTCGTCCAACCTACCGACTCCAAGCTCATCGCAGAGTGCCTGTCTACGGTTGAAGTTTCGCGCTTCGAGCTGGATGACCCCAATGGCTCACCACGCAGCTTCTTGCTCAGGCTTGGCTTCACGGAAAACGAATACTTCGAGGACAAGGTTCTGGAGAAGAAGTTTTGGTTCCGTAAGACCAGGGACTGGCAGGGTCTGGTGTCCGAGCCCGTCAAGATCAACTGGAAGAAGGGTAAGGACCTTACCGACGGTCTGACTGACGCTGCATACAAGCTTGGTCAGTTGAGAGCCAGGCTGGCAGCCGATACTACCAACGGAGCAGCAAGGAAAGAGGAGGTCAAGTCGGCTGAGTACAAGAAGCTTGCTCAGATGATCGAGACCGCCACGGATGCTTCGATCAGCTTTTTCGGTCTCTTCTCTTTCGTTTCCGGCTACCGATGGGTTAGCGCGCAAGAGTCAGCACAAGCTGCAAAGGAAGAGAGGGAGAGGTTCGAGAAGGTCAGACGAGGAGAGAAGATCGACGACGACGAGGATGAAGACGATGAAGACCCACTCGATTACCAAGAGATTGAGGTTTTCCCCGGTGGTGACGAGGTCGCTACTATTATCGCTGAAGACATCTGGCCCAATGCCATCAGATACTACAGTACGTTGCATGCTCGCACTTAACGATTCGGGTGCTAACAAATCGCAGAGGCTACTTTTGAAGAGGAAGAGGATGATGAGGAGCTATCCGACATTGATGCCATGGACAGCGACGATGATGACGATGACGACGACGATGACGACGAGCCTGTTGACATTCGTGCCCTTGTAGGAAAGGGACGGAAATCCGCCCAAGAACCGCCTGCAAAGAAGCAGCGCAAGGCTTAAGGTCTTCCGCTTAATGACTGCTAATGACTGCCTGTTACCGAGATGCTAGACATATACCCAACAAGTCTTGCACCATCTTTGTGGCATTTTACGACCATATCGAGCCATCGACCAGATGCGCCAAAATTGGATTCAAACTTTAGAAAATCGGACTTAGTTACTCGAATAGAATATCCGGTGTTACTGCAAGTTGCGTAAGACCAGACAACCTAATTACCTCGGCGGATCTAGGTTATGTTTGACCTATATTTGCCTATTTGCCTTTCATCCTTGCGGTATCCGAATGACACTAATCAGAGGTGCTATGTATCCCGTCTAGGCAACTGCTTGTACTCTTGTCGTGCATTTAGCAAACTCACCGACAACTCCGAACATTATTTCGGGGGCGCGGACCGGCTAGACGTGCAAAATGATACCTGCTCAGCATGCCGTGCTTAGGACCCCACAAGTTTTTGCACGGCATTGTCTTGGACCGTCATTTTTCAAATCGAAAGTTCTGCTGCTGCTTGCTCGCAAGCGCTTTTCTGCACAAGAAACTTGTGGAGAAAGCTTTTGGCTTCGTAGTAGTATCCACCAATAGTAGTCGCCGCAAGCTCTCCGCAATGCCTGTTTCCCGCTGCGGGCAACGGAACCTCACCCCGGTTCTTCCGCCAACCTCCTGTTTTCGAACATGACGTCTACTAAGCCCTTCTCCCGTGCATTGCTACTCCAACACGCCCACCGCGACCTCTTGTATTCCGCGGCACAAGGCTTGGAAGCGAACCTTGGCTGCGTGTCTCATTGGGCAATGGCGCTGGTCTTGTTGGCTTGACGGCACACGCCTACCTTTGCAAGGTACTAACAACATGTTTTCTTGAGCGACGTTTCTGAGGGGGGTTTCCATGTATGCCGAGCCACCAGCGTACCGGGGTTACGTGCAGAAATCGACGAGGAGAAAATGCCGGAAGGAATGAGGATTCGGCGCGGGGCTTCGGAATGCTGGTTACTTACATGAGGAGTTGGGGGGTATTCGAGGTACTTTGGAGTACAAGTACTGGGCCTCCATCCCGTCTGCCGTTTGTTTCTGAGCGCCCTTTTTTTCATCTTGCAGTTTAAGGTTTTCTCTTACAAGATGGACCGGTTGGCGCCTCTTGCTGGGTTGCTGCTTTTGGCTCGGCCAATTGCTGGTGCTGCTGCCAATGGGTCTTCTTCGCTTTCGTTTGCTCAGCCGACTGGATATAGCACTTCTAGCTACAATGCTTCTGCACAACCTACTCCTTTTACCCGAACCGACTACTCGCACAATGCACTTGCGGCGCTCTGGGATCAAGTAGGGCCTGTTGTCACGGGTACGGTTACAACGACTGTTGAACCGACTCTCGAGCCATCCGTATATCCACAGCCAGACCCGCGTTACTACCATGCCCTGGTCGGTACTGGGTACCCCGAAACTGAGGGTCTGAAGTTACCCAAGAACTTTGTCTGGGGATTGAGTTCTTCGGCATATCAGATTGAAGGAGCTGCTAAGGATGAGGGCAAAGGGCCCAGCATCTGGGACCTACTCTCACATCGCGTGCCCAACTTTGTGGCGGACAATACGACTGGTGATGTTGTTGCTCAGCATTACTATCTGTACAAGCAGGATTTTGCTCGACTTGCAAAGTTGGGTATCAAGGCATTTAGTCCCAGTTTCTCGTGGCCAAGATTCTTTCCCTTTGGCAATGGGCCTGTCAACGAGGAAGCAGTTGCACATTACGATGATGTGATTGCGACTATGCATGCCAATGAAATTCACCCTTCGGTGACGCTCTTCCACTGGGATACTCCACTCGCAATCTTCAACGAGTACGGCGGATGGACGGACCGCCGCGTTGTAGATGACTTTTTCAACTACGCCAAGTTTGTCATCACTCGCTACGATGCGTTTGTCGACGAGTGGTTCACCATCAACGAGCCCCAGTACTGCAACTGGCAATATGCATCTTACCCAGCTGGCGAGTACTATCCGGCGCCTAACGGAGTCTGGCCTGGCATCAAAGCCCGCTTCTTGTGCGGCCACTACACGCTGCTTGCCCACGCCAAAGTCGCAAAATGGTACCACGAGGAATTCAAGGGCCGTGGCCGCATCACGTTCAAGAACAGCGGCAACTACTACGAGGCTAACAGCACAAAGCCCGAAGACGAAGTTGCCCGGCAACGCAACTTTGACTTTAGCATTGGATGGTTTGGAGGTTGCTGGACTGACGGCGACTACCCGCAATCCCTCAAAGACACCCTTGGTGACCTCTTGCCCGAGTTTACACAAGAAGAAAAAGACTTGATCAAGGGCTCATGTGACTTCTACGCCATTGACCCTTACTCGTCGTTTGTAGCCTTTGAAGTCAACGGCGGCCTCGAGGCCTGCACTAGCAACCGCTCTCACCCTTCGTTCCCTGACTGCGCTGGCTCCGCAAGCATAGCTCCCAATGGCTTCCCCATTGGACCCGCAGCTGACCCAGCCATGTCATGGTTCTACTCTGCACCTGCAGGAGTACGCCGCTACCTCAAGCACATTACTCAAGTCCTCTTCCCCTCCATCCCTGACATCGTCGTCAGCGAATTCGGCTTCGCAGAGCCATTCGAAGCGCAGTGGAGCAACATCAACGCCGCACTTTGGGATCTCAAGCGCGCGGACTACTATCAGCAGTACCTAGATAACATCTTGCTCTCGATCCATGTCGATGGTGTCAATGTGACGGGCGCGTGGGGATGGTCGATATATGATAACTTTGAGTGGCTGCTGGGTACCTCGGTTAGGTTTGGGCTGCAGTATGTGGATTATGAGAGTTTGGAGCGGTATCCCAAGGCGAGTATGTTCCAGTTTTTGAATTGGTTTAAAGAGCATGGAGCGGCAGAGGGGAATGCGACGATGAGGATGTGAGGGGTTAGGGGGTAGAACTAGAATAGGATAGTATGCTATAACTACAGCCAGTAGTAGTACGGAATTGAGAATGTAAATGCAATTCTTCTTCCAGAGCAAAGGGTAAAACTAGTTTGGATTGAGCGGTCTAGTGGTTCATGGCATGTGATGGTTTGTTCGGTGGGTCCCGGCGAATGAGGCCTCCTCATGTGACGTGGTGTTGGGCGTGAGGTCGTGTACTAAAAGATACTCGACGGCGCGGGTGCTAGCCTGCGTTCTTATCGGCGCTCATCAGGGACCACCTGCTACTAAGTAACCCACCCCATATCGTCCAGGGCCCTTGCATCTTGTTAGTTGCCCGCGTACTTTTCCACTTGAATCCATACACTTGATTGCCAGACACTCTGGCTGCTTACTGTTTGGCCCTTAATTTCTGTCGGACCATTCCGTTTACACGTCGTGACTGCCACTTGGCGCATGACGCTTGACGCAACCGCTCGCTGCACCCCCAGGTAGCCAGCAGCTGCGTAACGTCAGCCACCTGCTTCTCCAAACACCAAAACAATTCCACACCACGGCCACGATCCTCTTCACGACCGTATATCGACGTGTCAACCCCTGGGACAGCTTCATTCAGCCTGGTATCGGCGAACAACAGTCAGGCCCTGGCGGCAGCATCATCCATCTCTCTTGGCTCGTGACATCGCCTGCTGCTTTATCCCTCTCAGCTCTCTCCACAACCCCGATCGTTCTCTCTTGCCCCCCCTCTTCTGTCGCATACCCACGCCAGTCTACACACTGCGCACACTGCCCGTCCATGCTCTGGAGCCTTCTATTCATGACCTCTACATAGCCACAGATTACAAAGCCCCCCTTCTGGCAACAGGCTGCCACGAATCCATCTCCGCGCCATCTGCGGGTAAACCAAGCCCAGTCTTCGTCCTGGCAGACGAAACCTCCCCAGACTTTCCCTCCCCAATCGCCGCCGACCGCCCATCCACTCCGCCATCCCCCGCTTCTTCTACTTCCCCAGTCATCTCTGCCCCCTCCACTCTCCCCGGTCCCACCACCAACATCCTTCCGTCCCAACGAACTCCAGCCGGAAAGCGCAGGTACAGCTTCTCCGACAGCGACGACCACAACGACCACGGCGACCAAGACCCTCTTTCGCGCACCGACCGAGGCAGGCTAACCCGCCACACCTCGAAGCGCAGGCGCAGACTCGACGGGACCATGCGCCTTGATAACGACGACTCAAAGACATCACAATCGCCCTCGCGAAACTTTACAAACGGTTCGTCACAATCCTCGGCACCCAGGTCGCCGCTGGGCAAGCATGCGAATGGTGGCTCCCACAACCGGACTGAGAGCAATGGCTCCTACACGAATGGAGGCCCGGTAGCGAACGGAGGAGCATCGGTTCCGGCGACCTTTTTCGGTCACGACAGGGAAGAAGTAACGCGGATACTCATACAAAGTCTGACCGACTTGGGATATCACAATGCAGCAAGCGCATTGTGTAAAGAGAGTGGTTTTCAGCTCGAGGGCCCCACGGTTGCAGCATTCCGGAGCTCGGTTTTGAACGGTGATTGGGAAGAGGCAGAAGAGTTATTATTTGGCTCGAATGCAAATGATAACGGAGGCGGCGTTGGTTTGGATGCTTCGTATGGAAAGCCGTGGGGAAAGTCAAGGTCAAAATCGGGCTCGCGGCAATCTGCGGGTCTGACGCTCGCTGAGGGTGCCAATCGGGAAGTTATGCTGTTTTGGCTGAAGCAGCAAAAATATCTGGAATTGCTGGAGCGAAGAGATCTTTCAAAAGCGCTTCAAGTACTCCGACAAGAGTTGACGCCACTTCATCAAGATGTGGGCAGGTTACACGCTCTTTCAGCGTCAGTCTTCCATCCTGCCCTGTTTCCGCATTTGCATTTGTGCTGACAGCTGCTAGTTTTATGATGTGCCAATCTGCTGAAGATTTGAGACATCAGGCTCAGTGGGATGGTGCTCGCGGCGAGTCGCGAATGCATCTCCTTTCAGATCTGTCGAGTAAGTGGTGATTGCATACCAATGCCAAGGCTGTCCACTAACGCTTTACAGGGTCGATTTCGCCCAGTGTTATGATTCCAGAACACCGGTTAGCCGTATTATTAGACGAGGTAAAAGACAGCTGGATTGCTAATTGCTTGTACCACAACACGGCCGCGTCACCCTCGCTCTACCTAAATCACAATTGCGAGAGAGACGATTTTCCTACAAAGGCTGTACTTGATCTGAGACATCACAAGGACGAGGTGTGGTTTTTGCAGTACTCGAATGATGGCACCAAGCTGGCGTCGACGAGCAAGGATTGCACAATCATCATCTACGAAACGAGCACATATAGGGTGCTACACCAATTAGACGAACACCGAGATTCAGGTGTTACTCATCTTGCGTGGAGTCCTGATGATACCAAGATTGTGACATGCTGCTCTCAACCAGAGAATTCTGCGAGGATATGGGACGTCAAGGTACGACATTCATGCACCCCTGTATTTGACATAAATTAACCTGCATAGTCGGGTGCATGCATACAATGCATTAGTGACTTTACCTATCCATGCACAACAGCAGCATGGGACCCATCCGGCACACGCGTAATCATCGGATCGCAAGACGACCGCATGGGCTGTGGAATCTGGGATCTCAACGGGGACCTCAAGCACAACTTTTGCGACGGCGGCGCAAGGCTCCGCGCAAACGACATTGCAGTATCGCCAAACGGCGAGCGCCTCGTCATCATCACCGAAAGCTCAATAGCAGTGTTTGACTTTGTCAGCTACGAGAAGATCGCCGAGTTTCAACTCGACGATGTCAAACTAACCAGTGTGATGATCAGCCAGGACTCGCGCCACATGCTCGTCAGCATGAGTCCCGATCAAATCAAACTCATGGAAATCGACACTGGCGACGTCATCCAGCGTTTCGAGGCGCACGTCCAGAAACAGTTCATCATCAGATCTGCCTTTGGCGGTGCCGATGAAAACTTTGTCGTTAGCGGCAGCGAGGGTAAGTTCTGCCGATCCTAAATTTCCGACCTAATGAATAAACTTGCTAATAACATCGTATGTCTAGACTCGAGGATATACATCTGGCGCTCTAACGGTCTCCTCATCGAAGCCCTCGATGCCCACCCCGGCTGCGTCAACAGCGTAGCCTGGCACCCCAAAGACCCGACTACCTTCGCCTCGGCTGGCGACGACATGCGCGTCAAGATTTGGAAACCTGCGTCTGCCTCGCCAATACCGACGGATCATTCTGGCTATGAACGGTAGATTCTCAGGGTGAGATGGTTGATATGGCCGTTCTACATGCGTGAATGTATAGAGGTCAGCAAGGAAGGGGAGGGGGGAGTTTGGTTACGATGATGCTGATGAATGGGATGATTCGGGATGCGGGGGGGAATATATGACTTAGGCGACTTTCTTTCTCTTCTCTGTTCTGTCTGGTGGCTCTCTTTCTGGGAATAGAGGGAGAGGGAAGTAAGAGCTCTCTTGCATTATTTTGGCGTCAGAGAATGGCAAATGGCTTATTCACCTCTTTTTTTTTCTCTCTCTTTTTTTTTGCATCTGACTTGTGTTCCTTGTTCTGTATTTATTCAGAAAGGAGGAGGAGGGGTGGGACCAGGAATTGCATGATTAGCATGCATTGTTTATGTCCTTGGTTTTTTTTTTTTTTTTGCGGACTCGCGTCATGCTGGGGTGATTGGGGTGTGTTATCTTTATTTTCGTTACTAAAGGACGGGGTGTTTTTTTTTTCTCATTTTTCTTGGGGAGAGAATGGCATTTGATCTCTACTCACTCGCTCTTCTGCTTTTGCTTTACGTCTGGTGTTTTGTTCACGGAGCATAGTGCGACTAACCAAGGATGTCTGTCCGTAGGATACTCTCTCTCTCTTTCTTTCTACGTATCAGAGCTCCAAGCATTATTCATATTCCCACTCGCGACAAAAAAGCACATAATCAGAGCATCTAGATTCAAAAAGGTACAGTAGACATTCTTTATATTCTTTACTTGACAAAACATAGCTATAGCAAACCACAAAACAAAGGAAAAAGTGTCATAGAGGGGTTTCGAAACCTCGCTCGATATAGGTTCATCAGTCGTGATATTCGTTAAAAACAGGTGGGGGCCATAAGTCATAAAGTCTGTGCTCCTCCAGGGAGTCGCGTATAAGTCTCGTCTCTTCTCTGTCTTGATATTTGTGTCGCTCGTTATAACAGGTAACCTCCCTTTCCAACGTATCCAAAAAGAGTCCACAGTATGTACAACTTGGTTCACCTCTCTTCTTGTGTACCTCTCATCTGGGTATCTTTACTGGTTGTGTTTAAACAAAAAAACGCGTTACTTGATTAGATAACAGGCCACCCAGACGCTTGACAATATCAAATAACGCTGACAATGGCTTTACCTTTGCCATGATTTTGTGGCGACATTAACATTCTTCGAAGTCGGTCCTCGGCTCTTGCTAGTTCTTGCTGGGTATCGTAGTTGAGGTCCGAAGGGCGGGGCCATGGCAGCCATGCTTTCAAGGAGCCCAATGTACCTGCACGGGCTCGTGGAGACGGCAGGCTACGTGTTGTTTGTCTGCGTTGGCGTGAAGAAGGCCTCTGCAGGGCCTCGTTTTGAGCCCGAATGTCTGATGTGTGCATGAGGAAACCGATCTTGTCCTGCATAGTAGATGATGTGTCGAGGGAGAGATGCTTCGAGGCGGTAGGTGCAGCGAGGGTAATGGCTGGATGGGAAGACGAGGTTGAAGTGTGAACTGCCCAAGGAGGTCCCCGGTTCTGCACTTCGTCTTGCTTCGAGCTGCTGGCCTCTTGTTCACGAAAGGTATCACCATCAATGGCTTTTCTCTTACCACTGCCACCACTGATGACACTCTTCAAGCTGCCATATGCTGACTGGCTTCGTTTCTTGTTGCTCTCCGCCTTGCCCTCTTGTGCCAATCTTTCGCTAGAGCTACTAGCTTCAGGCACAGCCATCAGTGTATTATCTGCAGCAGTCCATCCTTGACTGATTCGGTTTAACCGACCACGCCCTACAAGCGCTCCGGTACTAGCAGCCCACCCTGGTCCTGTCCCAGTGATCTCACCTTGTGGGGGAAGATGTGAGTCGTACTCATCTGCCAGACTCATTCTGCTCCTGGCACAGATCTCAGCAATAGCATCAATCGCATCTCTGATTTCAGGGTCGACGGCACGTAGGATTGCCGAGAAGGAAAAGTCATCGGCAGAGGGCAACTGCTCGCTTCTGCCTGCCAGACCAGCTGACAGGGCCGAAGTGTGGCTATTCCCATTCATTGCAAAAGAGCGCGGGGTGTTGAACCCTGACCCAGCGCGAGAAGTATGCCGTGAACCCGAGTACGTGCGTACCACGACAGGCTGACTGGTGACAGTTGTTCGACTAGATGTCGATTTTGCAGACTTGCTCTTGGAAGGAGACGAGTGGAAGGCGGGGGCATTGAGGGCGCGAAGGGCGGCAGACTGAGTCGGTGGCAACGTGTTGGTCAGCGTGGTAGTCGCACTGGGGACTGACGATAAGCTCGCAGTAAGGTCAGAAGGGCCTTCTTGAGTGTCCGGGGGTTGAGCGTGGATGAGGATGGCCGGGACAGCCTCGTCCGACAAGATGGGTTGGGCACTGAGTGTGGACGTGGAGTTGTTCCCCAAGAGTGTCGAGAAGACACTCAGAGGCACCGACTGCTTAGTGGTCGTTATAGACGTCAATGGCTGCGGGGTTGCATTCGACTCCGTGGTAGCTGAGCCATGTTGCTCGCAGCTGGAGTGGCTGGCGGAGCCTTGCGACAGCGATGGCGCCTGAAAGGAAATGCGGGGGTCGTTTGGAAGGGCGGCGGATCCGGACATGGTGGGCTTTGTTTCTAAACTGCAGGTCAATGCATTGTAGGCCCGCTTTGCGTGCCGTCCGAGTTGTTGAACGTGGCCTGCAGTGATTGAGAAGGATGATGCGTTGGCCGACATGGACCGCCAGTCTTGGCAGGGTAGTCGGCACGGCTCACATCCTATTGGACAATCACTCCTCATAACAAACGCTTACTCCATCGGCGCTACTTGCAGTAGGTTCTGGTTCGCAGACGAGACTAGAGTAATGCGGGGACTGATTGGCGCCTTTGTAATTTTGATGTTTTGTGCCGAACACATCAATGATGCGTCCAGCGAATAGGATAAGTATTGCACATGTCCTCTGCAAGAAATCAGGTAGGGCATGTAGCCTCCACACGCCCGTGTACGATTAACAGTTGAAGCACAAGCTCTTGCAGTGCCTCTAGAAGAGCATGCCGTCGTCTGAACAATCACTGCCTGTCTTTGTAGCAGTCACCAGTAAATTATTTGCATGCCCAAGCTGATCGCTCAGCCATGACACCAATCCGCCAGGTAGCTCGTCGAGGACTTGCATCTCAGCCTTGATATTGAGCATGAGCATCCATTGTAGCTCCTGTCTCCAGCCTCGCTCAAGTCCATCTTCTCCGCACAGATCCCACTCCAGCGTTCGTATTGCTTTGGTACGATCGCGCATTGTGAGCCTCATTAGGCCTTGTGGTTGATGTATCATCTTCCTTTCTGCCCCGTCCTCGCCTACCAGACTTAGACTCATGTTGTCTCTCTTTACTCCCAGCCACTGGATATTGGGCAGACTCAGTGCGGGCGTATTCATGAGTGCAACGTCTTCGTGCATAAGGCGGTAAGAACCATATTTGTACGTCGACAGAATGGCGATACCATCGGGGTCAAGATCAACCAAAACGAACATGGGAATGTGGGGTGCAGTGTTCCCAAGTTGGCGCAGGAACTGCCTAGAAGCGACATCAGGATATCCTTTGGCCTATTTTAATTATTAGCACTTATTGACAACGTGTGCTATTGACTCACAGTTACGACCACACCGTGTAAGCCCAACATACTCCATTGCGCTGATCCAATCAACGATCGAAATGTCGCCTGCGTTTCATCAGTACCTCAGCTCGGAGTATGTAAGAGAACTGATCGTACCTCCTTTTCAATTATGAGGACCCATTGGGTCTCTGTTAAATCCCAACTATCATTGTCACGAACGACAGGAATGAGCAGGCCCTGGTATGGGATTAGACTTCTGTAACGCAACTAACATGCTCGATCCCACCTCACTACTGCTCATTCTATGAAACAGGTTGTTGGCTTGCTCTAGTTTGAAGTTTCCAGCCACTAAGCCTTTGGCAGCAGCAGTCTGGTGTACAAGCATTAGTCATGTCAAATTGCCCTCTCCGGACGTTGCGCACCACATTGAGTTGTGATCTAGTAATGCCAAACGTGCATGCAAGATCATCTACGTATCGATCTACAACGGACTGCTTGACGAATAGATCGGGGTGTCGATAATAGATATCCCTATTTTTTGTTAGATTCTATTTTCTATAGATGAGACTGCATCAAGCACCGCTTGGTCATCATGGTATTGTCAAGGAGACTACCATGAATGAGCTCCAGGATGCGTAACAGCACGGCTGCGAATGTTAGTTCTCACTCTGAAAAACAGAAGGACACTAACTGAATTTCCAGGCTTCTTGAGCATTGGCGCCTGGGAAGTTGATATCGCGCTCTTTGGGCTTGGGAATTGATCCATCTCCTTCATTACTGGGAGCGTTTCGACGAGAAAAGTTTGCACGGGATTTTAGGGTTATGGTAAGCGACTTATGTTGTTCCAAAAGATTGTCAACGATTCTTTCTAGCATGGCTTCAATACGAGCGATCACCCAGTACCTATAGGTGAGTCAGCTGCAATTCACCAAGACTAATATGACGCAAAGACCTGTCACGAACGGGTCTCTGAGTAGGTTCAGCGGTATGGCGGCCATGCTGTTCGTAAACATTGGTTTCACTGTTCGTGGGTGTGTGCTCCCCAGATAGCACACCAGGAACAGTAGGCGAACTGATGGTATCTGCTGACTCCCAATCGTGGAACTGTGCATGTCGATTAGAAAAGAGAATATCGTCGTTAGATTCATCGAGCAGCATGTCGCTTGGACACATTGGCGTGCCCGGGTCTCCAAAGAGCAGGTCCTCAAAGTCGTCTTCGTCCATAGCTAGGGCCATCAACAAGACACAGGAGGTTAGAATAGAGATGAATGCCAATCTCTAGAAGATCAGTGAAGAGAAAATGAAATGCGGCATGATTCAAATTAATCGGAGTCTTAGGGTAAGTGCTCATATGGAAAGAACGACGGTGCGCTACCATGCGACACGAAGACACGACGCCTGCAGCTACCTTCACGAAAGATGAGAGCTACCCCTAATCGTTTCAATGCGCCAATACAAATCTCTATACTTGTCCTGTGCCACAAACTCGGTTTTAAAAAATTTCAATGGGATCTGAGAAAGTGAGATGTTGGTGTTTGAGTTTCAAGCATATACTGACTATTCCCAAATAGGAATCTAGGCACTATTCGCCCTGAAGAGTGCGGCAATCGACTAATCAGCACCCTGGGCCTTAGCCGCGCCTTCCACGCGTGTCGCGTCGCGCCCTCCACCTTCGCGTCACCTCAACGCCCGCAATCGCCATCCCGCTCTCAACTACAACGCATCCCACCTAATCCATTTTGGGCCACAATTCGTTCAGAGGGATACAATTCATAAAGAATCCCAATTCGAAATCACAGCACTCATCACCAAAAATGGAGGACCCCACCCCCGTCGCACCGGTTCCCCAGAAGCGTCCGCTCGAAGATGAAGTCGAACCTCCCATCACACCAGCCAAGTCCACAACCAATTCGCAAGCCTCAACACCTCTTTCAGTACTCTCAGTTCAAACACCATCGCCTCTAAAGAGTAGCGCACCGAGTTCGACCGGACCCAACAGCAAGTCTGCCGACGGTCATAGTCTTTCCAACACAGATGTCGCCACATCGAGCAGCACACAGCAAGCAGCCAAAAGGAGGAGGCTGACTACTCAAGAGAAAGAGGCACAACGCCTTGAAAAGGAGGCGAAGGCGAAGGCGCGCGAAGAAAAGAAGGCACAAAAGGAAGCTGAAGAGAAACTCAAGGCAGAGGAGAAACGGAAGAAGCATGAGGAGCGTGATGAAAAGAAGCGTATAAAAGAAGAGGAACAGCAACGCCTTGAGGAGGAAAAGGCAAAGAAGGCACGGGTGAGTCTATACCCACTGAAAACAGAGATGGATGCTGTTGCCATGTTCCGCAACACCCTTCTCCGACTGCAGCACCGAGTTGTCTCCCGGTGCTGCATTTACTAAACTAAGCAACGCTAACTCGATAACAGTCACAGATGAAGCTGAACGCTTTCTTTGTGAAGCCAAAGGCAGGGACAAGCCCGGGACAGGCTGCAGTAGCTTCATCCCAGAATCCCACAACCTCCGTATCATTACCAGACAGATCTGGAGCAAGTACTAACTCAATACCGCCCTCTCCACAGAAGGCTATTGTCAAGGATGCGAAATCAGACTACGAACGCTACTTCTTGCCGTTTAACATACCTGCACACACGATTCTTGCGCCGACGAATGCCCTTCTGAACAGTCCAGAACGATTAGAAGCCGCTCGAAACCGACTAGAGAATATCGTTGCACAGAAAGATTCGTATTCGGAACCAATAGCGCGGGAGACTTTGGTGTCACTCTTCCCAAAGCGAAATGTTCGAGGCAATAGGACAGCTACGATTGCAGAAATTGTGGATTGCGTCAATAACTCATCTGACTACCCTATTGATATCACTTCTACGAAGAGTGCAGCATCACGGCATCCATTGGAGATGCTGAAAGAGATACCAATGAAGTATATCCATTTCTGCACGGACGTACGCCCGCCCTATTATGGAACATATACTAGGCCATATACACACACTGAGGCTTCCCGTCTTGCACGCAATCCTCTCTCAAGAGTCCGAAAGGATACTGATTATGACTACGATTCTGAAGCCGAGTGGGATGAGCCCGAGGAAGGCGAAGATTTGGACTCTGACGGTGAAGACGACAACGAAGATGAGGCAGATGACGATATGGATGGCTTCCTTGATGATGAAGAGGATCCACAACTCAAACGCGGACTCATTAGTGGCGACCTGGTACCTGTTAGCACTGGCTTATGTTGGGAGGATGCAGAGAGCGTATCTCGACTGAACGACGGATCCGACGCCATCTGTACAGACTTCAAGGAATTCAAGATGGAGTTCTTACTAGATCCGCAAATGCGGTCGATTGATCCCTTTTCTACTGCATACTGGGCGACGGATCCGGCAACTGCAACCCCCGCCCCCACCACCGCAAACAAAGAAACGGCTAGTAATGGCGCTATGAATCCACCAAAGGCACCGCTCACGCAGCGCACTATGAACGGCTTGTTCAACACCCTAAATGGTCCTCAGAACACTTCATCAAGTACGTCAGGTAAGCCTGCCAAGGCCAAACGAATGGTGCCCGCCGAGCAACTTTCCGCCTTCAAGGCGGAGATTGAAGGCAAAGATCTCACCAAGCTTGGTATGATTGAGTCTTTGAAAAAAGCGTTCCCGAAGCTGCCAAAAGACGCCATCTCCAATACTCTGAGTGTTGTTGCTGCACGGGTAGGCCCCACCGAGAAAGAAAAGCGATGGGTACTCATCAATTCGTGAGTGCGTCTAGTCTCTTTCACACATTTCAGTAACTCTTTTTGGTCTGCTTTATCTTCAACAAGTTATCGGGCATGTCTGGCGCACAGTCTTATCGGCTACCTCTGGGCTGTTTTTCGTCATCATTTCAGTACAGCGGGAAACGGAGTATGGTGTTGGGCGCTTCTGTATCTTGCCGCTCGTATTGCTACACATCATACCATGACATAGCCTCCCGATGCATCGTGGCTAGATTGGAGGTTCGGAAGTAGAAATACGGTGCATATTGCGACAAGAATTTCGTATCGGGAAAGCCTGAAGATATGGTATGCACGTGTTTGTCAATCAAACCACATCAGGCGTTTTATCGGGTACGGTGGCTGTTATGCTCACGTCATTAAAACGCGATTTATCAGAGTTCATATTCAGGCCAGTACACACTTCCTGTCTTCAGTGTATTATCTATACAGGCTTTCCGCGCATTATACCAAAGTAAATAATTAAATTGTACCTCACGAGTTAAGAAATAATGGCAACAAGTCGCTCTGTACATAAGACTAGATAAGAGGCCATGACGCGTTCGCCCTTACTTGCGCAAATCGCGTAAGCGCTTAGGCATCAATTGTGAAGTGCTTGTGGCACGAAAAATGTAACAGTCAGATTTAGTGAGAGAGTCACCAATCAGCCAAGGCCCCTCAGATGAAACCACGCGTACAATACGTGATGAGAGTCATCCGGGTATCAAGGCAGGCAACATGCATACATATACAATGGCAACTGAGAGCGACCAGCCTGGCAAGCAAGGAAGTACAGTGCCGTGCAAGGGTGCACGGATCGGGAATAACAGGGGGAAATGATCATCTCGGGAATGTAGTAGCTCGAGTGCCTTTTACCTACAGATTTGCTCGGCGCATACGCAAACCTTGTGGTTCTGGTATTCAAGACCCATGTAGGCGCGAGGTTAAGAATAGATAGCCATCGATCCACATCTGCACCGAGGCCCGTGCGCTCGGGCGCTTGCGTTGCTGGTGAGAACGTCGTGTCCAATCGATTACATCTTGTAGACGCCTGCTATCTTTAGTCTATGAAGCCTACAAGACGAGCCCAATCATCGACGTCTCTGTATTACAATCCTTGGGCATCGGAGGGGATCATCATTGTTCCTAATGTATCTCCCTGTCCGAAGCGCTGGCACCACTCCTCCCAAGGTCGTAGTATGTCCACAATAGCATCAGCAGGCGCTCACTGTAGCGGTTGAGATCCGTGCGGTTCCGGGCACAGCACAAGAATGCAGCTATGCGCAATCAGAGCCGGATGGTGGATATTACCGCATGCAAGAATAGCTGACCCCGCATCCGACTGGCCAAATGCCCACAGGCCCGTCTTAGTGCGTCGAGGTACAGATTGATTGGGACATGAAGTACAAAGACGCTGTATCTCCTGCAGTACATCCAAGACTCTAGCTTGAGACGTTCCGTGATTCTTATCGTGGGTCGGTGCTATAAGCGCATCGTACTTTGTTCTTCCTTGACTTGCAGCTCACTGGACTTGAGCACCTCTTACTACTCGTCATGGCGTCCTTCCTTCTCTATCTCTCTGCAACTGTGCTGTTGGCTCAGTCAACAGTTGCATCAAATTGCACTAAGAAGCCGATATATGTCGATATACACAAGCGAGCCGTTCATGACTCTCCAGTCTTCCAGTATGGATCATTCATCGGGCTCGGAACACCGGCACAGAACAACAGCCTTTGGCCATCATTACAGCAAAACCATACCTCCTTTGCATCGAGCGGCTACTGCAAAGACAATACAACACTCAAAAACTGCGATACAAGTACAGGCGGCTTCTTCAACTTTCGAGATTCGACAACGTATGTTGCTTCCTCTTTTTGGCCCTTACATCGATTGACATATGATATAGGTTTGAGGAGCAGGAGAACTTCCAGACACTAGACAAATCCCAGGACAAACTCTCGGGATTCTTTGGTAAAGAGACCCTTCGATTGTACACACACTACTTTGAAACGGACGGCGCAACACAAACACTTGTACCCAACTCGATCGTCGAGGTTGCAGAGTCAGGATCAATAACTCCAGGGAGAGTCGGCGTCGGCGCTTCGTCAACGTTACTGCGGGACCTGGTGGTGCAGGATATGATTGCAGGATCAACATACTCTCTCTACATTGGTCACGGATTTGATCGCGCTGGAGGTGTAGTCAATGGCAGCAACGTTTTTGGAGGATACGACTCTGGGCGCTTCACAGGCGAGCCGCACAAGTACGCAATGAACGTGGCCAACGCCAACCCAATGAGTGTCCGCGTCAAGGATGTCATCATCACTGGAACAACCAACAACTCAAATACATCGCTTTTTGACAATACTGTTTTCACCGACATGAAGTCGCGCCCCGAGGACTTTGAAGCCCAGATTACAACGGAGCAGTTCCCATTCTCTCTACCTTACCAGATCACACAAAACTTCATCAAGCACCTCAACGCTCAAAAAGACAACAGCTGGGATGACAACTCGCTGAGGCTCAAAGACAGCTTCAACGGCACACTTACGATCGTCCTCGAGGACGGCTTCACCGTCACCCTACCCCCCGAAGTCCTCATGAACGCATCAAACATCACCCCAATCCAAGACCGCGACGAAGACGCAAACACCCCCTTCTACCTCGGCACCGCCTTCCTCGGCCAAGTCTACCTCATGGCCGACTACGAATCCAACTACTTCTACCTCGCCGAAGCTATCCAGAAAAACAACATAGTCATGCCCGTAACCTTTTGCCCCAAATCCGTCCCCGTCGCATACCAGCGCCCCCAGCAATCCGAATGGCAGCGACAAGGTCTCATCGGCGCAGTCATTGGCGGCGTCATCGGCGGTCTCGGTATCCTCGCTGCGAGCTACTGTATCTGGGTCACTTGGATGCGCAAGAAGGACGAGCGCAAACTGAAGAGGGAGTTGCAGCGAAATTCGCAGCGGAAGCTCGAGCAAATGGAAATAGAGGAGGCGGCACCGAAGTTCGATCCCCCGCCCAAGAGCGTGAACGCAGCGAAAGCCATGTTCTGGCGAAAGAATAAGCCAGGGACTACGTTTTAAAATTTCGAAACAGTCCGATAACTCGTAGAGAGAGTGTTTTTTTTCATAACTTTCATTGTTTATACCCTGTGTCACACAGATTCCATCATCTGACACCAACTTTTTATTTCTCCCATCTTCTTCTTCTCACTACATAGCTACATATACCACTTGAACCTTTCCAATCCACACAACATTTACTCTTTTACATTTTCCTCGCCTCCAATCCCAACACTCCCCTTCCTTCCTTCCTTCCTTCCCAATCCGGTATCTCTCCCCCATACCCCCATCGATTCCTGCACTCTCCACTCGCCCTAACCGCCCGACTCGCCCTACGCCGCACAGACCCCCCCAATACTTTATCGCACAACACTTCCGAACCAACCATGTTACCCGTACCCTAAGTGCCACCCGCATTAGGCAATTTCGCAACCAAAGCCGTGGATTACGGTACTTGTATCATATTTTCTTTTTTTCCTTTGCCGCAGTTGGGGTGCGCGCGTTGACCGGTTTTGGGTATATGGGCCCGCCCGCCCCCGGTAAGGTTGGACAGAGGGTGTGGAGGGAAGCTTGCCTCTTGGGGCAATGTGTTGATTACGGTGCTTATATTTTTTTGCTTTTTCGTGAGGGAGATAGGGGAGGGTGTGGGGAGGAGGGGTGGGTTGCTGTTTCGGGTAGATTTGGGGGCTGTGGATTGCAGGGTGTTTTACTAAGGAAGGGGGAGGATGGAGGATCTGGGGATCTAGGGTGTAGTTGAGAGATGTTTGGCGTAGCAATGGATATATGCGAAGAAGTTATTCGGCATTCCAGTTGTTAATGCGTCTACAGAGAAACGGATTTGTCAATGGTCTTGGGATAGAACTTGCGGTAACACGACGCCATGGTGGTCCAGAACCGCTGTAGGTAGGTGAGGGGGGTTATACACATTTCAGGCCTTACAATGTTCTTATAAATGTATCTTAAATCCAAATCTTGACGCCGTCCTTCCTCTCACTACATTTTAAATCTTTCTCTCTCCAATCCGCAATCACGTTCAATACGTAATACCACACCAACAATGACACGCTATCGGTCCAGCCGCAAACGCGACATAATATTTCGAACCAGGACACTAACCCTCATTTTTAGTTTCTGCCATTGACAGAAAAACCATACAATCCGCACCTTACCTGAACTGGGCACAAGAGTGCACACCCTTTTTGGTCGTTAGTGTAGCAGTTTGAATACTGCAACATGGAGTTAGAAAGGGTTTTTGGCTATTGCGATTTTATAGACATGCATATCGTCCTATACGCTTCTTGCAGCGGGTGCGGTGGATTCTTATTTCGGCTGAGGCTGGGTCTAGGAGGAGAATTGTGAGGAGCGCCGTTATGAGGGGTATGTAGTGCATTGTAGATAAGTGTCGTTGGGCAGGGAGTATCGAGTTGGTGTCAAGTGACGAAAAAGGGTTTACTAGATTGAAAGTAAGGGGTCAATTAAATATATGTAGAATGTTGAATGGAGCAGGCTGATGAGTGGGTGCTGTCTACCCAGAAGTGTGGTAGGGGTCGAAGTAGGGTTGAGCACACCATGGGTAAGAAGTGGAACTACGTCAGTCAATACGTCTTCACTACTCCTAGCCACTTATCAGTCTAATCTGATCCAATCAGCTCTTCCTTTGCCTGCATAGGTTGCAACACACTGGTGTAAAGATCTTTAACACCTAGACTCTCCAGTGTAGCGTGTCGCAAGTAGGAGTAAGAATGATGGTGGGACCCAGTTTGTCGGCGAATTATTAAGAGCCTCTTGTCAATTTGGACTTCATATTGGACAAGTGAACGACAATTTAATCGTTCTCTTTTCCATTGTTGAGACGGCGTAACAATTCTGGTAGTTGTATGACTTCGTATGTTCACCAATTTTGACGCTATGTTGCGAGTATTTGAACAAATACTATATGTGATGATTGGTTAGTATTAGATCCGACATTTTTGAAAACAAAACGTCCGTTGCACTATGATAACTCTCCCACATCGTGTAGCCAGGAAGGGGATGTTGCTACCAAGACGATAAAATAAGAGATGAGCAGAACAAGTCACAGTGTCCCTGAAATCATGACTGCATCGCGTCATGTAGTTGTTTACAATATGGTACAGATTTTCAATTATAATCTTGTCAAGGTCATGAATCAGGCGAAAAGCTAAAGCCGAGCGGTGTAAGAATCTTGTCTTGTACGACCTTGTTGGCTGCTTCGCCGCCTTTCTCAAGTGCCACAGCCCCAACAATGGCATATAATGAAGTCATGAGAACGGATTCAAGACCGGAACCTTGCAGGTTATCCGCCTGTTATGTATTAGCCATTGGATCTGCTCGATCAAACATATTACATACCCTCTTGGGCTTCCACCGAGTAACCTTATCCAAACCATATTTCTCTGCTATTGGTGCTAGCCGTGACTTGTTTAGCACTAAACTCTCTGCCTCGTTGGTCAAGCCTTGCAGTCCGTTCAAGGCGGGGTGGAGGTATGGTTTGCGGCCAAATTCGTCGTTCATGGGCACGCCATTCGAGTCTCTTGACCATTGGTCTTCTTGTGGTGAGTTTATGAGCGCTTGCGATGTTTGTAGTTCGACAATCCTCCGTCCTGGCGTCCGTATTAGTTTCCTGCCTGCCCAGCCGTTTCCCATGCACACATACCCAGATATGCCAGCCGGTCGTTGAAACCCCTCTTTCCGTGGTCGAAGCTCTTATGTGTCACTGCTAACCATTTGACCTCCTCTCCCAACACTTTGTCGCCGCCAGGGCCTAACATGCGCACATAGGCATCATCTAATCGTTTGGGATCCTCGTTGACCTTAAAAATTCCACCTTTTGCCTGAGGCCGTAACCTAAAGGGAGCCACCATTCTTTGGGGTGTCTGTTTCCATCGTGGCCGTTGTGCAATCTCAGTATCGTTTTCGGGCGCGGCCTTGGCGGGTGTGGTGGTTGAAAATGCGCATGCGGAGGTCCGCACGATGGAGGCTTGTGATGGACGCGCTGAACGTAGTGACGACGAGGCGGTCGAGACGAGTGAATGGAGAGGCCGTTTGGAAGCCATTGGGGCGTTTGTGTAGGCGGGTAAGGCAGAGGGGTCCGATTGGGGCGGCCAGTCCAGGCGCTGGTGCTGGCGGAGGTGAAGTTCGCATCATCGAAAAGTTGCGGCACTCACGGCGCCTTGCCGCAATCGTACTAGTTCGGGTCGCGCATCCGCTCCCCCATCTTCTGCCCCCGATACGCGACGTTCTCCCCTGGTCATGCTTCTGTTGGGCCAGTATGGCGAGTTCGGGTGCCTCCGGCTCCTTGAAAGAGCTGCTGGCTGAGCAATTGCCAAAGGACGTTCCCATCACCTTCTATCACTACTCAACTCCGCCCTCCAAGTCCTCCGCCCTCTTCTCCGCGCCTCCCCATGGCAAGTCCGAAAAGACATACTGCGAATCGCATACCTTGGCCGCCTCCATTACCCCCAAGGACGCCATAGCCTCAGAGTTGCCTGAAGAAGTTCTTGTGCTTGCCATTGAAATCTTGATCTACACTACGAGAAACCTCACCACCATCTTCGTGTCCAAAGCCGATTCTACGGGTTACCTCTCCGAGCTACAGTTACCGCGATCGCAATCCTCGTCACCCTTGAAAGTTATATGTCGCACCTTTGTGTCTTGGCTTGCAAGAGAAAGGCAACGGGAAGGCAAGAAACTGGTTATATCTCTGTTCGCAAGAGCACAGGACCAATATCTGTTCCCTGCCAGCATTGAGAACAAGAAAAAGCATGTGCTGGACGACAGGGGCTTGGTCAAGTGGTGGTGCAAAGTCCTGGATCCGATCATCTGGGAATACAAGGCTGAAGGGGACCGGAAACCCTTCCCCCAACGCCTAGTCGAGGGCGAGCCTACCGAGACAACCACTTCGTCATCACAGGCAGAGTCTACGGCGAGGGGCTACCTAGTGATCCCGGGCTTCGAAACGTACGACACTTTGCGATATACCCCACCAAGTCCTGCGCCAAACACACCTCGGCGGTGGGCTGCTGCCCATCCCCTCCTACAAATAGCTCCTCATCCTGCTGCTCCGCCGCGCTGCCTCGTTCCTCATTTCCCAGACGACCCAAAAGCTAGGTTTCTTGACGAACTAGACGAAGAACTTCCAGACCGGGGTACAGATGCCATGGTGGCTGAGGGAGGCACACCCTCGAGAAGCAACGGACAATGGAAGAGTGTCAAGACACTTGATCAATTCTGGGAGTTTATGGCATTCAGACAAGAGTGTTCCTCGGGCCGGATAGTAGGTTTTATCTGGGTTGTGATCACGCCACCGAAGCCTTCAATACCCGAAGAAGACGAGGACGAGCTTTCGCAACAGTCCTTGTCTCAACCACTCTCACAGAATAAACCTCAGAAAAGTAGTCGCACCCCTAAACGTCCAAAGATGAGCCAGCGGAAGAAAGAGGCCAAACTGAAATACGGACCTATACCTCTCGTTCTACCCAAGATCAAATCGAGGTCGTCACACCTGTCAACTTCTTCGAACACGTCCAAATCTGGTAAAATACCTTCTGAAACCAGTCCTTATTGGAAATGGCCTGCTTCATCACGTGGAACCATATGTTTTTCGCTGAAGAATTACGACCGTGCACACGAAGTGCTACTGCAACAGACGTTTGCGAATCGTGCAGCAGCAGCACGAAGTACAAAAAAATGGAAGGAGGAAATTGGCGTGTTGGGTGGCGTAGAGGACTGGGGCTTTGTGGTCACAGGCAGAAAAGAGCTTACGTCTACAGACACGTCTTCAGGTGCGGCGAGCGGTGTGGCGCCGACTATAGTCATGGGTGTGCGGAAGAAGAGAAAGCCCAATGGGTCAGCAGAGGCAACGAATATAGCGCAACAGGCGGTGGGGCCAGTGCAGGAATTAGGGGCTGGCACAGTCCGCAAGAAAGCAAAGACTGACTCAGACCCGCCAACTGATGCAATTGCTGCCAATGGGGTGAATACCTTGACGGCGGGATTGGTACGCAAGAAGCCCAAGGCATAGGTTGGACCATATATGGAACTGGATCGATACTAGATGTCGACTGGCTTCTTGGGTACTTCTGAAATTGGCCTGTATTTTTCGTGGCCCGTGGATTTGCATAGCGTTGGCGTTTCCTTGATTACACACTCAGAGTTTGAAATAATGAGTAACGTGTATCACCAGTGTGCGCCCCACCCCAGTGTGCGCCCCACGAAATCCTAGTACCTCACCTTCGTAATAACAACGCGTAATGTCTCAACAACGCCAAGCTCTAAAGACCTATACTGAAG
>NW_006911513.1:0-32369 GCF_000523455.1 Bipolaris oryzae ATCC 44560 | reverse complement strand
CGTGATTTAAGCGAGCTGATTGGCCGATTGCGGCACACAGGGATTTGCGCCACGGAGGGATGGACGTTACGTACGACTTCCGCATGAGATTACGGAGAATTGCCAGGAAGGGTGCCACAGTGCGATAGGCCCCGTTGCGGCGGTACTTGGTCAGTACCTTGTATTACCATACATATGTCGTGGTTACTCGACCGGGAGGGTCGAAACTCAAATGATCTTTTTCTCTTTATCTCCTCTTCTATTGTTCCGACCTGCCAGGGCCAGGGAGCCCTTTCTTTTTTCAGCTAGTGATATTCAGGGCCCTTGGTCTCTACTAGCAGACTTTCTTGGCGGGCCAGTATGGTGGGCGATTTGCTTACCCCAAAGGTCACCTCACCCACGCCATCGCCAAAGGAGGTTGGCGGAGCAGCGATACAATGGGTGTGTACGAGGAGGGGAAGGATGGTGGTTATGGTTGCTGTGTTATTGTCGATTTTTCTAGGGCTGACAGGAATGAAACACCGTGAGGTATGCCGCAAAGCACATGCAGCATCCATGAAGCGGACGGTACACACTGACATCACGGTAGGAGTTGTCTTCAAGATACCGTAGCATGTCTTCATATTATCCCTGGAGAGCATACCTTCCTACCCTACCCGAATCCATAAGCTCGTCGTTCAAGACACCCTCGAACTTGACGCTACAGATTGAAAACGGCCAAATCGACCATGTACCGGCAAAACTTAAAAAAACGACGCCCAACTTCCACCTCATCATGCAGGTCGAGTACGATTCACACAACTTTTGCAAATCGACGCTGTCTGCCATGTTGCTCAACTATCCTCCACCGACTATGGTGCAGTTAAATTCTGGTTATGCGACGAGTGAAAAACGACACGAGGCGATTCTCAATGACACGCTGCATTACCTGAGCAACACGAAGTTGGTCAAAGACAAGGATTTGGTGCTGATGGTTGATGCGCAGCAGACATGGTTCCAGCTTCCAAGCGATGTGATGATTAAGCAGTACAAGCAGTTACTTGAAGATAGCAATTTACGGTTGTTGAAGAGATATGGAACTGACGAGAACGGGGTTCAGAAGTTCAACCAGACCATTGTATTCGGAGCAGAGAAGATGTGCGAGGGAGATGACAAGGCGTGCAAATATGTGCCACTGTCGCCATCTCCCGACAACTTGTACACTACTGAGACTGGCCGGCTGATTTCAGACACGCCCGCCAAATTTATCAACGCCAGGATGGTCATGGGTCCGGCAAGAGATTTGAGAGAGTTGTATGAGGCTGCACAGAAGAAGTTTCTGGATCGCAAGAGTCAGTCGCCGACCATTCAGTCCGTGTTTGCTACACTATTTGCAGAGCAACAGTTGAGTCGCGATGCCGTCGAGGTAGAAACCATATCTGTCGGCGCAAAATTCAGAAACTTCTTCGACGGCGGATCCAGGAAATCAGCAGCTAGACACAGACTAAAACAAGCAAAGCTTGAGCTCGAACTCTCCAATTTCACGAGACAGGAATTCTCCATTGGCCTCGACTACGCCCACACCCTCTTCCAGCCCCTCCTCTACACCACCCCAGACGAACTCATCCCCATCGTCCACAGTAAAAATAACAACCTGACCGCCTACACCGACTTCAACCGCGACCCATCACATCTCTCCCCTCCAGCCGCCCTTGACAACGCAAACACACCCTTCTCGCGTCCAGACCCCGCAAAAACCAGTCTCTCCCCGCACACCCATTCCACACATATTAAAAACCTCGAGTACGACCCAAACATCGACACCTTACCCGACCGCAACGTCCGTTGGACCGACGTCCCCTTGATCCAAAACACCTACACAGGCGCTATCCCCGCTGCCCTATCTGCACAGTTACCTCGCGAACCCAACCTCGCACCCTCGAAGATAACGTGGGATTCGCTTTGGTACGCAAAGTACAGACGCGCGTTACTCCGCGTGTACTTCCGCGCGCCGCAGTCTGCAGTCGGATACCATGAGTCTGCCGTGGGCGGGGATCGCATGTGGGATGCGCGCGGGGGACGCGGTGGGGTGTGGACGGCGGTGGAGCAGAGCTGGTTTCCTTGGGGCGAGGCGGATGGGGTGTGTGGAGCGGTGGTGGATATGAAGGGCGTATTTGATGATGGGAAGGGGGTGTGGTTGCATGAAGGGGAGGCGGATGGGGAGGCGAAGAGGGCGGGACTTATGATGAAGGTGAGGTTGAGTGGGTCGGTACATAGTAGAGGATGGGTTGGGTAGGGGGGGGGGAGTGTACATGTGAAGTATTTAACGGCGTTCAGGGGTGGATCTATCTAAATATCCCGGTACATGAAATACAAATCGAACATGAAGTAACTACAAGAAATTTTCATTTGGAAAGAATAGGGGTGTCTAGCTACTCTCAACCTTTGGCTGGCTCTCCGCCAACTTAATCTTGCCCGCCTCGTCATACACAATCTCGCGGATCTTGACGCACCGCAGATGGTTCACCCCTTTACTCAGACTCGAGTCGTGGTAGAACAAATACCACTTGCCCTTGAACTCCGCAATACTATGATGTGTCGTCCACCCAATCACGGGCTCCAGAATCCTTCCACCGTATGTAAACGGACCCAAGGGGCTATCTCCAATCGCATAGCAAAGGAAATGCGTATCGCCCGTCGAGTATGAAAAGTAATACTTGCCATTATACTTGTGCAACCACGCGGCCTCGAAAAACCGCCTATCGTGATCCTGAGCCTGGAGCTGCTTGCCCTCCTCATCCAAAATCACAACATCCGTCACGTCGCTTGCGAAACTCTTCATATCATCCGTCAGTTTGCCTACTTTAGCGCATAGAGCTGGCCCAGACTGCGCCTCCATAGTCTCGTACGCGCTCCGCTCAAACTTGCCCGTCTGCCAGCACTGCAGCTGGCCGCCCCAGATGCCGCCAAAGTACAGGTACGCGGCGCCGTCGTCGTCGACGAAGACGGCCGGATCAATGCTGAAGCTTCCCTTGATGAATTCGGGTTCGGGCTTAAAGGGGCCTTCGGGTTTATCTCCCTCGGCGACGCCCACGCGGAAAATACCTTCCTTGTCGCGGGCCGGGAAGAAGAGATAGTATTTCCCGTTTTTGGTGGCGGCGTCGGGCGCCCAGAGTTGCTTGCTGACCCAGGGAATGTCTTCCTGGCGGAGGGCGACGCCGTGGTCGGTTACGGGGCCGCCGACCGAGTCCATGCTCAGGACGTGGTAGTCGTTCATGTCGTATTGGTCGCCATTGTCGTTGTTGGGGATGTTGGACTCGCGGTCGTGCGAGGGGTAGACGTAGAGTTTGTTGTTGAAGACGTGAGCAGAGGGGTCTGCGGTGAAGATGTGGGTTACGATGGGGTCTTTGTCCGCCATGTTGGTGTTGTTCCTTTCTTTCTTTCTTTGTCTTTTTACTTGAAATACAGGTATATAGTATGTATGTGTCCTTGGCGTATGGAGATTGGATGGATTGGGAGAAGAAAAAAAAGAAAATAAATGGTTTAATGGATTCTATTTCATACGACAAGCCCGCTCTTATGAATGGAGGGGTATTCCTGTTGCCCCACGGTTCCCTCGCTCCCCTCATCCTACCACCGGACAAGCTCCCTCCCTATTTACCCGCCGGCACGGCTATCCTCCCAAGGCCAAGCTCTCTTCACTTGGGCATCCAAGACGGTTCATAAGAATATCCACCTGCCTTTGCTCAATGGCGCGGGTTTACACATGTTTCGTCCCGTGTTGGATGTTGTGACGAGCTTTTGGTGACGTTGGGTGTTTAGCCGTGTATTCTTCCGCTCCGCCCACCCAATGCAGCCGCTCTCTTTTTGGGAGGAAGATTGAGATTTGGCAATCAATCTGCCTCGGGTCGCCGGCCCTCCTGCGTTTTACCCGTCCTACGATGCGCTTGTCGCGTAGGGTTCTGTATCGGGAATATTTGGTCATGACATGTGATATGTAATTGGACCAGAGACATATCTTCGCACGTGTCCTCTCAACGCGGGTTGATAGTCAAGTCATGCCATTGTTCTTTGTAGCAACAAAATTGCTGATATCTTCTAACTACTACATAATCTAAAAACCAGCAATGTATCGATGCTCGGCAGTTACTTCCGTCACCTCAAACTTCATTCCCACCCTTACTTCTCCCACCGTCCTTGGCACAGCCAACATGCCATAGCAGGGCTTATACGTGATGCCCTCGTCAATCCTCCGGTACTTCATCAACACATCCCAAGGCTGCGTCTTGTGCTTCTCGGCTGTATCAGGGTCGACATTAGGCACCTGACAGCGTGCACACCGCTGAGTAATGTCCAGGACGATGGGTTCCTCGCCAGACTTTGGTGTGATTTTGATAGTCTTCCAGCGATCTTCATCCCAAGGAGCATTGCTTTCGCCTTTAACGACGATATTAGGTCGGAAGCGGCGGACATCAATAGTGTGGTCTGCGGCAGCTTTGACACGCGTGTTGAGCTCATCGATACTACTCTTATTACCAACTAGGATGGGCATTAGATCGGGAAAACAAGTCGACGCGTCTCTTCCTAGGACAGCTGGTGCTCCATTCGAGCCGAGTGGTCGAGGATCATCAGATACAGGCGGCTTGTACACAAGTCGTACTTCCCTGTCGAAGAAGGCATTGAAGGGGGCAGTCAGCTCGGGAGAGTAGACACGAGTTCCTGTTGTAGTACTCCAAATCTTTGCTGAATGGGCTTCAGTATTCTCATCAAGCCACTCCTTTGACGGATGCGCCGGGATGGAAAACTCTAGCTTCTCATCTATCGAGTTTGGTGCTGGTGCGGTGACGGTCAGAGTGTCAGTCGACTCATCGTACGTAGGCCGGATCAAGGTCATTTTGGAGTTTTGGCGGATGGTAAGGAATTCGTATTCTGGATAGCCGACCCACATCCATTGCCGATCTGACACGGTTAGTATCCTCGAATCTGGAATTCTGATTGTATTTGGAAAGTCCGTACCGAGATCGAGGCCTGTAGGTAAGAGCTTTGCCGACTGTACTGATATTCCATGACATGATTTGATTGGGTGTACGAAGAGCGAAGTAATTTCTGTTGGTGGGGGTAGAGGCCCGGCTGTCTTTTTTGACTGCTGGCTCCTGGTGAAATACAGATAAGTAAGGATGGGCAGAACGAATGCTGACAGTATGACTGCAGCTTGGGTAGTGCGTGAAGGCCCCATTCTCGTGGTGTCGTTGCTACTTGTGAGCCGTAATTCCAAAATTTTTCAAAAAGATCAGACGCCCAAAAGAGCTGTGATTCCTACAGTTCAATTGATGTTGCTGCTTTGCAGATCGTGCTATCTTATATCTCCACTCGATCTTATTAGCGGGAATGTCAGACCAAATAAAGCTACAGGGCGCGCTTTGATAAGCAAAGTGCCCAGCCAAGCCCAATGGCTGACTTGTTACTCATTGAAGCAGTGCCCCGCAGTATTCGAACCACAAATAACAACGTGCGAGGATGACGCAAAAGGGCGGGGAATAAGGCCTGTGAACTGGCATGGAAAAGGCCTAGCGTTGCCGAACCCGATCTGCAGCAACTCCGCGGCGTCCTCGACTACTCCTTGTACTCACATCATTTCTTACATTTCAACCTCCATCCCCTAGTACGACCAATCCACGCTAGACGACCTCGTCTTCTGGGCACTGGAGACATATCCCTCCATCAAATCCTCATCAGCATCTGATTCCACAACATCTCGCCTTCGCTTTCCCTTGAGCACGTCAATCTCCTCCTTCAACTGACTGCAATACGCTTCAAGTTCATCCTTCTGTACCACGATTCTTTCTAGCTCCCGTACCCGATGTAGTAGCTTGATATTATTTGCTTTGCGGATCTCGCATTCGCGCTCTGCTGCATCGGCACGTTGTCGCTGCTTCTCGAGTTCGGCTTGGGTGTCGCCTGGCGCGTTGTGTCTTCGTTCTTTGGTTGCTTCAAGTTCTTTGAGGCTCTGCTGGCAGTGTATGAGTTGGCTTTCCTTGAGCGGAATTTCCTTTCGGAGTTTGGCGGCTTCGCGTCTGGTCTCGATGCATGTGCTATTTGTGCAGCACTCGCTATTCAGAGTCCTGTTCCCTCTTGTAGCAGCCGATTGGCGTATTGGAAGGCACAACCCGTCATCGTATGCATATTCTGTCATGTACATGATGTCTTCGGTGGCATTTGCCATGTAGCTCTGATATTCCGCCTTGGACATACCGACCCAGTCCTTCAGCTGATCGTAATGATTGTAGTTGCAAGGATATCTTTCGTGGAACGAGCCGTTTAGAGCAACGCTTTGCCTGCGATCTTCAGCCGAGTACATGGCGTGGTATCGCAGCATGACCGACCGCTCGTAAGCAACGCCAGCTGGAAGATCTGGGTAGCCGTAGTAAGGGCGACGCTCCTCGATGGTAGCCAAAGTCACATAAGGCCATGTCCTTGGGTCCTTCTTGTCATAGTGGGGTAGAGAGTTCTTGATGCTGGTCTCTAGTTGGCTCGATATGAAGCTAAAAGTGCCTTCGTATGGTAAGATTTCACGCATGGTCAGTCTGGAAGACATTAGTGGATTGCACTAGTCTAATGTAAAAGCCAGGGTATGTCCCTGGGTGTCAGCAAGATAAGAGAATATCGTAGTATTTTAATTGTAAGTAAGAAAGGACAGAAGGAATGAGGTTTACAAGAGCCATTATACCGCTTCACGGAACCTTGCGGTGAAAATGAGCTTCGTTGAGTTGGCGCCCTATATCCCCTCACCTTCACTGCAAACTGAGTTCCCCACTATCTATCAAATTGATAGATATCACTAGGAAATCGGGGGTTTGATTGCAATTCGAAAGACCAGGGTGCAGGACAGAACATCGCAGTGCCAATTCAGGCGAAACTTACTGACCGATCACTACACACAAAGCCGATAAGAAGCAAGGTTCCTTACAATTCTTAATTCCTAATACATGTACATGATTTTGCAGGTAATAATCCCACATCCGCCTTCAACTCTGTGATCTTATCCCCGTACACGCCAGACACGTGTGATATCCATCAGCAACCTCTATCACATGACCCCTAACCAAGGATCTCCAGAGAGACTAGTCACTTGTCCTCCCTCCGGATACGATACAAGATATTGTAGAAACTGAACCCGAAAAATTTATACAAATACAATTTCCCATACAGACAGTCTTGCTGGTTTGCTCGAAGCGGATGGGGCGGTGACTGCGTATGGTAGTAGAATAGAAAGAAGAGAGGAACCGGGTGGGTACTTCTGTTGCAGATGGTAAAAGGTCAGCACTGTCGGTATACAAAGAAAATACTGGAGATGCATTGACAAACACCAGGGCAATGGATGAGATGGACAAAGGAGTATACAAACCTACGAGAGACGACTAGGCCAGACGATGCAAGGATAGCACCGTCTAAGCCTTCTTGCTCGTCTTCTTGACGGAACCTTTGTTTGAGACACGCTTGGAAGACCTTGTTGACTTTGTAACGGGAGTCTTGACCGGGACCGCCACAGGCGACACACTCTTGCCGGGGAGCTCGGGAAGAAACTCGATAGCAGGAACCTGCTCGCACTCATTCCCCTCAAGCATCTGGAGAATGACGTCGACAATGTCTCGAACTTCTTTATAGGTCTTGCCACCACCAAGCGACAGGTCCAGCTCACGGAGCACTTCGACGGGCGCCTCAAAGTTCTTTCCAGGAGCAGGCGCAACCAACTTCTCAGCATCTTCGGCGCTCATACCTGAGGCCACTTGGCGCGAGTACTGATTCAGGCGGATTTCCTCCGACTTTTTGAGCGTGACCTTGTAGGTGGCACCGGGGAACTGCTTCTCAATGATGTCGAACTGGCGCAGGATGAGGTGAACTTTGCGGATCTGCCACTTTGCTTTGTCGTACGTCGCACGCTGGTAGTGCTTGCGGCAGAAGAGTGGCCACTCGGTAATGTCACGTGTGCAGGCCTTGTTGCGGCCAAAGTGATCTGAAATGACCTTACGCGACAGGTCTTTGGTATACTGACCAGTCTGACAGCGCGTGTGTCGGTCGTTCATGCAGATGAATTCGCGCTGGGAATCGGGGACATCCTCATTGTCATCTGCTTGCTCTGGGGTACTACCAGGCACATCCTGTTGACACAAAGCTTGTTTAGTCTCTATTATAGGCATCTTTTGAGTGCGTTGCAGTGGTGCTGCAAGAGAGGCTCAGAAACAAGTGCTCAGCGAGGCAAACACTTACTGGCTCAGCCATGGGGGTGTCTGAGGACACACTAGGCGACGAGGCCTCCGCTTTCACGGCGGTGAGTGGATCATGAGGCGAGCCTGGTTCAATTGCCTTGCTCTCCTTCAAATTCTTAGTTGGCTCGTTCAAGAGGTTGTTGAGGCTCATGGCTTTGCGGATGATCTCGGCACGAGTGACCTCAGTCGGGAGGGGGTTGGTCGGGAGATCAACCTTGCAGTTGGCGGACATGCTGAAAGCGCTGTTGAGAAGAAATCTAGAAAGGAATAGTGATGAGATATGGTGACTGTGAGATGTTAGTCTACTGGTGTTGACAGAATTCGGTCCCGGACGAGGTCTCGACGCTGCTGGGCGAGAGGTTTTTGAAGTGGGAGAGAGGGTACGTGGCGGTAGGATTGCGGCAGGCAGACGAGTAGTGAATTCAAGTCCCCAGTAACAATAGCTGCGCCGTTTGACTGAAAGCTTGGCCAGCTCACCCTCATTGACGCCCAGGGATGAACTGCATGATGCAGCCGTAATTCACTGCCCCGACGTACAATTCGACGAGCATGGTCCAAGACCATATGAAGCCCATCACACAACCATGTGCCTCGCGATTGAAGCTAGCTGCGAAGTCCATGGGATACGATGACCTGCCAGGTGACTGGCCAATGCCGCGTTTGCATTTGGCCCTCGTGCCTCCGCATCATGGATGGACCAGCATGCGTGATCAGCCTTGACCAAGGTGATCACATATTTATCATTGAATGAAATAATACAGCAATCGCGAACTACCGGGCATCGTGGCGTTAGAGTGATCTCTGACGAAGACAGCACTAGACGAACGCGAGAGAGACATGATGAAATCTCCCGACGATGCTCGCAAGTGTCGGAGACGATCCGAAGAACTATTGCCTCTAGAATCGACAAATAGTGAACAGGCAAAAGAACATAGTTGTGCGCATGTTTGCAAATTTCGAGACTTGGCACTGTGAAGTGACTACTATGGTAGGGGGTAATGAGTTTGGAAGCGACAACCTACGTATACTACCCCATTCTACAAAGCCACCAAGTCACAGCTACAAGGCCAATTTAAATTTCCATGAACACCTGGTTATCTTGCAACGGTCGATTGAACGAAGCCCCTGCATCTCTGATTGCTCAAAATTGAGTCTCTTGGCAGCCAACGGTACTTGGAGCCTGGTATAATCAAGTGCTTGGGAACCATACAATGGCTGATGAATGAATTCAGAAATGTCACAATTTCCGTAATCCAGACAATCGATGATGGAGAGAGGTAATCGTCTCAATCGGTACGCGACAGTGGACTTCTAAAGGAACCTTGAGGGGTGAAGCAAGTTTGGGCCGAGCTGCGCCTATGGAACCTAACACCAGAAAGACGCCGCTCACCGGAAATCCTGGACAGATCAGCGCAAACAAAGAAGATCCATGTTGAGACTGTGCATTTTGGAATGGGAAAGTCGAGTCAAACTGGAACGCGAGGTCACCTTTGCTTAGTCACCTATCGGCGGAGCTAGCAGCGATAACGGACACACGTGCGTGAAGAGGCTCAATTCCGTCAACAGCCTTGGCGTCTTTTCGCGCTTGTCGACGGGTAGTGAGGAGCTCCTGGTCAACGCTGCATTCTGTTTCTCCGACAAGCAAATCGCTGGGCACGCCAGCAAACTCTCTCTTGTCGCTTGACATGCGCCCATACGTCATTTCTATCACAAAAGTTCATTCTACCCACCCGCTTCTGGGCTGAGCGCGTTCGCGGCCTCTCCAACGCCATCCACCCGATCCAGCGCTGCTCCAGCCACGATGCCGCCCAACACAGGCACACGAACCTCTACGAGACAGGGCAGGGCCACGGTCCGACCTACAAACTACTATGCGCGCACATTTGCCGGACGACTTGCTGCTAGCGGAATGGAACAGACACCCGAGGCTTCGACCAGCGCGCCCGGCTTCCTGCCAGCCCTCACACACTTCACAGGCGCCGTCGATGCGTTCCCTAAGGAAATCATCAAGCACTTTTCCATGTTCAAGGAGGTAGAGGCTAAGCTGCACGACCCGGAACACTTGCTCGACGAGTTGCTCGACGAGATTGCCCACCAGCCCGTCACAACAAGGGCTCAAGCATCAGCTGTTGGCCAGAATGCAGCGGGAGCGGAAAATAGCGCCAACGTAAGTACCGACGTCACCTAGGGTAGCTGTAAAAGCTTAACACCTGCAGCCGTCCCAGAACCCTGAGACCCTCTCCCCGGAAGAGCAGGCCGCGATACGGAAGCGCCAGCTCTTCTTTCGCCTGCGCATGCTCATCGCAAACATGCTCCCTACGCTCGACGAGAAACTGGTAGTGCTTCAGGGCGCAAAGGCCACCAAGGACAAGGGCCTCATGCGGATGCACCACTCATACGCGCAACTCGATGGCGAGATCAGCGACGAAGCACGATACGGTAGCCTCACCCACTGGGCTTATGCAGACAAGGAGGAAAAGAAAAAGGGTGGCCAGTCCCACGAACGGCAGCGGCGTGAAGTGGCAGCGGCAAATAACCTTGCGGCAGCGGCCCAACACGTGCATGATGTCGACTCCATTGCTGCAAAAAGCGAGGCCCGGCGCGAGGCGATGCACGCGAATAAACGCAATCGGCACCAGCAGGTTGACTCGGACTTTGATGACCGACCAGCAAAGAAACCCCAGAAGAGGAAACCAGCACCTGCGGAGACTGCGCCCACACCTGAAAACAGAGGGATTGGCTTAGGTATATCGAGTAATGGTGCAGGTCCCAATGGCAAGCGAAAGAAAACAGAAAAGGCCCTCGCTGCAGCAGCACCGGCTGCTCCTCCTATGGAACGGTCCACAAGCAGCGCCCTGAAAGCTGTCAGCAATGGAGCGCGGGGTGGATCGAGCCCGCGAGGCACGCCAGCCCCAGAGAACAGCGCCGCGAAGCGCAAGCCACGAGCGGCTCCCGCGCCTGCGCAACGCAAGAACCCAATGCCGCCATACTCGCCTCCCATGGCTGCATCGCCCCTGGCTGCCAACTTTGCCATCAACAAAGCCACTGCCGGCGCAGCAGATCGACCCCTGTCGGCGCGGGCTCGCAAGAATTCTACGGCAACATCTGTGACATCAGGCAAAGATCAAGATGTCCCGCCCGGACGTCGACCGTCCTCTTCCCACTCTGTACAGCAGGTCCCAACCAGCAATGTGATTGCCGAAATCGAACAAGCTGCTGGTATTGCACGGGACAATGCCTCGACAAAAGTGACATCGACTCCGAAAGAGCCGGCAGACGCACAACCAACATTCGAAACATCAAACATGAAGGTGGAAGACCTAGGGCAGCCAGAACCAGAAAGCATGGAGATTGATACCCCTGCGCCGGCCCCAGCCTCAGGCCGACCCGGCCGAACGTCCAAGACTTCGACGCCCGTTGTCGGCGCCTTTCCCGAGGTAGCCATGTCGCGGAGCCGCAGCAGCCGCAATGCAAACAATGCCGGCTCCAACACGTCGTCAGAGAACAATAGTACAAGTGCTGGCACCGTATCGAAACGGGGCCAGAAGAGGAACGCACAACAAAACACCAATGCTGGAAATGCATCTCCAGCGATGAAGGCCACGTCCCAGGTCAAATCGAACCCTACATCATCGGCGGCCAGCTCTGTTGCACAAGAACAAGACTATCAAGAAGCCGAGCCCGAAGCTGAGGCTGAGGTGGAATCAGAAGAAGACGGAGACGAGCCGCGATATTGCTACTGCAACGAAGTGTCGTACGGCAACATGATTGCCTGCGACAACGATGACTGCCCGCGCGAGTGGTTCCATCTCGGCTGCGTACACCTTGAGAAGCCGCCTACGGGGCGGGCGAAATGGTTCTGCAGCGACGAGTGCAAGGACACACATGCCAAAGCCAAGGCCAAGGGGGGCCGTCCGGGAAGTAGTAGACAATAGGAATTAGGAAGGAGTTCAAGGCGTTCTGGGACGGGTCCGGCGACAGCTGGGTCTAGGCAAGGCCCGAAGGGAAAGGGCAAGGCTAGGTTAAATCTCTGGGATGGTTGGAATGCTCTCTGAGGGCTTCCGGCTTGGGTCTGATTTTCTTTTGATTCATTTGTGTGGGCTCTGGCGGCGTTTTCTTTTCTTCTGTGGAAAGGCAGGTATCGTGGCGCTGTTTTTGCTAGGCCAGTGGTAGCTGGGCGTGCGATATCCGCCATGGCAGGCTATCTGGCGTTTTGCATGGTTGTTGGATCCTGCATTGAGAAGCGCATCCTCGAGTTCTCATCGCTACTATTGCATATGAGCCCACCATCGTAGTCCCTTTGTGTAGCATAGCTGAGTGTAGATAATCATGTTTTGACCAAGTGGTTGGTTGGTATAGTAGTGTCATGAGCGGTGGAAGCCGAAGGGCCTGACGCGTGTGCATGTTACTTAACTTGGTCGTGTGTGGACTGGCTGCCGGATCCCCGCCAACCCCAGCACTGCCCCTGGAGATCCACTTCTGTCGTGAAACTGCCTCGCTGTCATTGGTCAGTGTATAAATGCCATGCCGTGCAGCCAAACGGGCCATCTGGACCCTGGCGCGCCAACTCGCAGCAATGATGCAGCATATCTCACCGCTCGAAGAGGCCGACATAAGTGCTTCAATTCCATAGATTGCTCCTTTTGCCCGGTCCTTCTTCAATTCATTCTGTCGACTCTGCAATGGCATCATCAGAAACCCTTTCAGCTGAGGAGCAGCTCATCTGCGAGCCTCAAGGCGGGGCCCCAAACGCCCCGCCAGACCTTCGCTTCCTACACTACAATGATGTTTACCATGTCGAGGCCGGGTCTCGAGAGCCGGTTGGGGGTTATGCAAGGTTTCAGACTCTGGTCAATTACTACCGGGACGATGAGAGGTTCCAAGGGCAGCCAAACCTCTTGACCTTCTTCTCAGGAGATGCCTTTAATCCAAGCATTGAAAGCAGTATCACCAAAGGTCAGGAAACCAAGATTGTTGACCTTTGTTGAGAAATGAATCTGATGGACACAACTAGGCCGTCACATGGTACCTGTGCTCAACACCATTGGTACAGACGTGTCTTGTGTTGGTGTACGTACATCCATCTCCCTGAGTTCAGCTATATCTGACCCTCAACCAGAACCACGACCTCGATTTTGGCGTCAAGCAGTACCGCTACCTCACAAGCAAATGCAAATTCCCATGGCTTCTTGCCAACGTTCACGACCCAGCCCTCGGCGACGGCGTACCGCTTGGAAACGCGGAGAAAACAGTCATTCTCACGGCATCCAACGGCATCAAAGTTGGTGTCATTGGACTTGCTGAACGAGAGTGGCTCGACACAATCAACTCTTTACCACCAGATATCATCTACAAGAGCGCATCGGAGACGGCAAAGGAGCTCATTCCGGGACTAAGAGAGCAGGGTGCTGAGATTATTGTTTGCGTGTCGCACCAGCGTGAGCCAAATGACAATAAGTTGGCAAAGCAGTGCGGAGGAGAGTTGATTGACATAATTCTCGGTGGACATGACCACTACTACTCGTACAGCCTCATCAATGGGACACAGGTACTGCGATCCGGCACAGACTTCAAGCAGCTTTCACACATTGAAGCATGGCGAAAGCCAGAGGGTAAGGGCTGGGACTTTAAGATTGTGCGGCGGGACGTTGTCGGTAGCATACCTCAAGACCCACAAGCCATGGAGTTGGTCGAGGAGCAGACACGAGAGATTAGGAAGAGGCTGGATAAGCCGATTGGGTACACTGCCGCGCCTCTCGATGCCAGATTCACCACTGTACGAACAAAGGAGTCAAACATAGGCAACTTTGTCTGTGACCTTATGCGATACTACTACTCGGCCGACTGCTGCATCATGGCAGCCGGGACTATCCGGGGTGATCAAATCTACCCGCCTGGCGTGCTGAAGCTGAGAGATCTTGTCAATTGCTTTCCGTTTGAGGATCCTGTCGTTGTTCTCAAAGTCACTGGCAAAGCGATACGAGAAGCACTAGAAAATGGTGTGAGCAACTACCCAGCCTTGGAAGGCCGATTCCCCCAAGTCTCAAACATTACCTTTGAAGCGGATTACTCCCAACCGCCTCATTCGCGCGTCAAGAGTGTTACGATTGGTGAGGAGCCAGTGGATGAGACGAGAGAATATGTGCTAGCTACGCGGGGTTATATGGGCCGTGGAAAAGGTACGTCATCTCGTCTTTGCTAACGAACAAGACCCAAAACCCTCTTTACTAATATCTCCTCAGATGGATACACATCCCTCCTAATCGAAGAAGAAGGCGGTGTCGCCAAAGAAATCGTATCCGAAGAAAACGGCGTGCTAATCTCCACCATCCTGCGCCAATACTTCATGTCGCTCAAAGTCATGGGTAAATGGAAGCGCTGGGGCGAATCAATGAACAACAAGTTCAATTCTATCCAAACGAACCTCCAGAATAATCACGGCCACGCATTCTATGACCCTTCACTTCGTTCACCAGATAAACCCGCACCTGCCCAGCACCCCAGCATAAGCAGAGTCGTTGACCAGTCCAGTGCGCCTGATTCGTCGGAATCGTCGGACCCGGATGCCGACGAGGACGAAGACGATGGTCCCTTGGTTGCAGAAGATAAATCAAAGCCTATCAAGTTCTCAGACCACCAGATCGAAATGATCCGCCGTGTAATGCGCAAATGGTGGCGCGTAGCAGGTCTCAAGGGCAACCCTTCACTCTGCGACGAACTGGGCGGCGGCGAGTTCCAGGTCAATTGGACACGAGCGATTGCGCCTAGGTTGGAAGGTAGAATCAAGGATGTGGGACCTAGTGTTGCTATTGAAGCCTAAAAACCTCAACCTAGTCATCTTGCAGATATAAGAAAAATAATAAAAGAGAACATGAAGATGAACATGACATTAAACATTTTCAAGTATTCTATACCTGCGTTACATGTCCCCTGCCTACTGCTTTGTAGAACGAGTTCCCCCCCCCCCCCCTCAACGCCAATCAAAAGTCTAGATTACGTACTTCAATCTACCATGATGACATGCAAAATGCGTAGAAAAAGGGTAACCGAAAAGAAGAAGAAAAAAAGGGGTTACATAAATTTTTTCCTCTCTGGGGGAAAACAGGAGGAGGATAAAGGGGAAAAAAAAGTAGAAGAGCAAGCAAGGGTATACAAAACAAGATTACATGAGGATATATCTTTTCCAATTGATGCGTAGAAAGGAAAATCCGGTTCCTCCCAGGAAGAGAAAAAAAATTAAGTAAACGTGATCAGCATCGTTCTATCTTAACAAACGTCATATCTTCTGACCCATGAGAACACAAGAGGGTGGCATGGAATAATGAGACCTCTAATGCGGCGTTGTCATGGTCCTGGAGAGATTGGACCGCTGCGGCAACGACTCCTTGCGCAACTGTCTCACGACCGCCTCTAGCTTTCTCCGTTCTTCTTGCTCAGCCTGTGTTTACACGTCAGTCACACTGTATCAAATTCCCCAAAACAGTCAGGGGAAAAAGAGGAGAAGAAAGAAGAAAAAAAACATACCCTCAAAGCCTTCAGCCCCTCGGCCGTGCGATCCCTCATCATCTTCCTGAAATCTTCTCTCAGCATCCTAATACTCGTGGCTCCCATCTCCAATTGCATAGCACCGGATCCGGTTCCCATTGGGGTACCGGGACTCCTAATGCCCAACCATTTGACCTTCTCATCGCTGAGCTCCCGCTCAAGCGCCTCCTTATCATCTCTTAGCTTGTCAATCTGGGACTCGAGCGCATCGCGATCTTTTTCATTGGCAATAGCATCACGAGTGAGAGCCTCGTATTCCGCTGCCATGGCAGAGAGCTCAGCCTTGAGGTTGCGCTCTGACTGGCGGGCTTCGGCTTCGGATTGGGAGGCCACGTCTTGGACTTTGCGGAGGGCCTCGAGTTCGCCACGGAGGGCCTGGTTCTGGTCGGCGAGCTCGTCGAGTTCTTTTTTGATGGCCGGATTGGCAGCAGAGTCGGCGGCGCGCTGGGCGCGGGTGCCGTAGGCACCGTCGAGTTCGGCTTTGGCGAAGGTGAGTTCGGTGGTTAGGCGGACGATTTCGCCTTCAAGTTTGCGGAACTCTTCTTCTTTGGCGTTGAGCATGTTGGTTGCGTCGAGGGAGCGGGCTTCGGATGCTTCCTTTTCTGCAGTCACTGCTTGCAGAGCAGCTGTGGCTTGGTCGGTCCTTTGCGTCAATTCGGCAAGTTGAGTTTTGAGAGTTTCTCCTTCGCCGCGGGCTTCCCTTAGCTCCTTCTCAAGCATGAGGGCGCGCTCCTGGGCATCCCGTACTTGGGCCTCGTAACCAGCAGTGCGTTTCTCTGCCTCTTGTGACGAGAGATTGTATGTACTATTACGTTGTTGGTGATCTTTGAGTTCTTCTTCGTACGAAGCAGCGCGCTTCTCAGCTTCTTGGAGCTTGCTCTGGTAATTTACAGCCTGTTCCTGGACATCCTTGAGCTGGTTCTCGTAGGCGACGACACGCTGCTTGGCCTCCTTCAGCTCCGATTCGAATGCAATCACACGCTCTTGTACATTGATCAGCTGGGCCTCAAGCCCCGCATTACGTTCTTGTGTCTCGCGCAGAACCTCTGTATCGGCATTGCCCTTTTGCGCATCAAACTGCGACAATTGGCTCATGGCCCGCTCGAGTTCATCTTCCATTGACTTCTTTTCTGACCTCGCACTGAGAATTTGAGTATTGAGGCGCTCAAAGTCTGCCTCTTTTTGCGCATCAGACTTGCTATTGAGCTCACGTTGCTGCTTGATTTGGCGCAGAAGAACTGACTGTTTCTCTTTGAGACTCGTAGCGCGCTTAAAGAGGAATTGAATCTTTGACGAAAAGGCGAGAAGCGAGTACTGTTCATTGCTGTTGAAGTCTTCATCGGGAGAGAGCTGTTCATCGGCATCTGGGTCTTCAGAAAGCAGTCGGCGCCGCTCACGCTTGCGTTCGAGCGCTTGCTCCTCACCAGTTCGGATCATGTCCCACAGACCCTTGATTGTACTCTCGTACTTCTCAGCCTTTTCAGAGTCCTCGCCCATGGAAGGACCAGAGCCAAGTTCCTTGATGCGCTCAGCCATGGCAAACTGAATCTGTTCGAGGTTGTAGAACGTATCCTCCATGTAGTTGAGCTGCTCTGTGGAGCTATTGCCGTTAATTGCTGGTGGTGGGAGTATTTTCTCATTTTGTTCATTCTCAGAGCGGGAAAGGACCGAATAAAGTTGGTCGTTGATGTTCCCCAGACGACCTTCGACCTCGCTGAGCGTCTGTCTGGCATTTGTGCGGATATTGGCTTGTTCTACGCTGATGTTGCGAATACCCTGGTCGAGAAAGTCGAGCTGGCGGTCAATGGTTGAAGCATCCAATGTTCCTTCAAGCACAAGTGGCGGCAAAGAGTAATCCTCGTCCCGTTCTGGGTTGGCTTCGATGATGAGATTACGGAGTCGTTCATTCATTTCTTGGAGCCGCGTGGCCAGTGCGCCAAATGCTTGATTCGACCGCTCGGGTTGGTGGTGTGTTCCGTTCTGGAGTACGGCCATAAGATTGTCGAGGTTCTCCGGGGTTCGGTAGAGGCTTCGTTCGTCAAAAACACCCGCGCCCATGCCGTTCAGCCGGGTATCATCGTACGTGTCGAGGCTGGCGGGGCTGTCCGGTCTCCGAAAGCGATCCTCTGACGACTGGTCGTTTTCTTCGCGCTGCTTGGGTCCCTTGTGCGTGAGTTGGAGCACGGCGGCCGTGTGCATGAGCAATTGCATGTCAATCATGCGCATGCGAGATTCAATCTCCAGACACTCGCGGATAAACTCCTCGACCTTGCGGTTGCTCGATTCCAAACCCTCCTGCTCTTTGGCATCATAATCAGGGGCTGAATTACTGCCCTTGCTGGCCAGGCCTCTCTTGTGGCCGTTTCCCTTTGTGCCAGCGAGGCGACCGAGCGAACGGGTGGCATCGCGGATCTTGGTCTCGGACTCGAGTTTGCGACGGACGGTGGCCAGGCGGGTGTCGAGCACCTTCTGCTCCTGCTTGAGCGCGTCGACCTCCTCGACGGTGAGAATGTCAAACTGCTGGCTGTCTCCTATTGCCGTCTCGACCAGCAGGTGCATGGCGACAGGGTCGGTGTTGAGGGCATCGAGGCCGCGCTTTCCCGAGTTGCGTGGTGTGTACATGCCGTTTTCGCGGACAGTTTCCCGGCGGCCGTCTACAAAGACGTCTGGAGGAGGAATGAAGGCGCTGGTGCCGAAGCGCGGTGAGATTTGGTAGGCCATGGGGAAGAAGCTAGGCGACGGAGCCTCAACACCAGACGGGTAGTTTGACGTAGGCGAAGGGAAGCCGTACTGGGGACGGGGGCTGAGAGCGTCGCCCGCATAGGGGAACTGGGTGCGCAGGCCATTGTTGCTCATGGTGGCTCGCAGTTGCAGTCGCAGCGGGCGGCGAGTGGGCGAGTCGAGGCGGTGGGGAGCGGAGAGGGTGCGGAGAGAGAGGGCGACGGGGGCGCAGAGGAACAGGATGCGCGTAGCAGCCAGCGAGAGAGTTGGGGCCTCACGGGGCGCGAGGCATGGCGGTGGAGGGTGGCAGCGAGTGTTGAGGAGAGGGCCGGCGCTTCGACTCTACTCCATATGTATTAGAGCAGCATCGAAGTTGGCCTCAATGCGGTGCAATGCCGCCCGTCAAGGGGCGGGAGATTCGCTGCTTCATGCGCTTGGCAGGCACACACCCATCCACATCCACATCCACATCCCCACTACCGCCCAGCCCGTCTCGGTCCTGGGCTTCGGATTCACATTCGCTGGCCGGCCCGTTTTCTTTTGACTCAACTATGGCCGCCACCTGCTCTCCTGCCCGAATGCGCCCCCCTCATCCTCGCGCGCTTGCTGCTGGCTGTTGCGGCTGCGACTCCGACGACGCGTCATTCTCTTAACGCCAAAGCTGACCATCATGAGCGCACGACCAACTTACTCGCAGGCTCAGATAGCCCGTTATTTCGATCGGCTCAAGCTACCGCAGGAACAGCGCCGGTATAGCGTGGCCGGCCTTCCCGACGCCGACGTCTTGAACTACCTGACGCTGCTCCAGAAGCTGCATCTTGCAGAGATTCCCTTTGAGAACTTTGCGCTGCACTACTCAACCCACCACTCAGTGTCCGTGCACCCCGAGCAGCTATTCAACAAGATCATCGGTGACGACAATGGCCGAGGTGGCTACTGCATGGAAAACAACTGTCTTTTCGGCACCCTGCTGACCTCGCTCGGATTCACTCTCTACTCGGGCGCCGGTCGCGTCTTCGAGGGCACTAGCTCGGGGGGTTGGATGCACTACATCAATTTTGTCACCATTGGCGATACCAAGTATCATGTTGACGTTGGCTTTGGCGGCGATGGTCCGATTGCGCCCATGCCTCTGGATCCCAAAGGTATTGTGCAGAAGCACATTCAGCCTGGATCCGCTCGCCTCCAATGGCGTAACATCCCTGGTAACGTGGATCCCAACCAGCGTGCCTGGGTCTACGAGTACCGGAGAAGCGACGACAGCGACTGGGAAATGAAGTACGCCTATTCCGAGCTCGAGTTCCAGGCGCAGGACTATGTTGCCATGAACTACTGGACCAGCACTAGCCGGCACATCTTTTTCACAACCAAGATTTTAGCACTCAGGAATATTCTTGAAGACGGCGAATTGATAGGCAAGATGAGTATGGTAGCCGCTACGATGAAGTGGAACATACGTGGGAAGAAGACTAAGGAAATCGAGTTCAAGAGCGAAGCAGAGAGGGTCGAGGGGTTGGACAAGTACTTTGGCATCAAGCTCACGCAAGCAGAGCGCGACGGCATTGCTGGTCTGCCTTCCGAGATTAAATAGTAAAGAATTGATTGCTTAACATCTACCGGGTCCAGGTCCGTGTCGCTCGACATAGTGCGTCGTGAGTGTGCTAGACAAGTACATGGGCCTAGAGGAATCGTTGCTCGCACTGGGGCGTGGTTAGCATCAACCTGACTGTATGTCGTCTGGTCTCGGTACGTACTCTCCACGGGTTGTTGAGTTCGAAGCCGGCGGGGGCGACGGGCTTGTCTGTCTGGCCACGCATGAAACCCGTCAGTCGGCGGTCGCGTTCCATCACTGGCGTCTTGTGAGTGCATGTATGGGATGAGGTCATGGGGGAGTGGAGTGGTACTTTGCTGTAGCCATGTTAGCAGCCGCTCGATGCGCCTTCAGCGCTCACAGTCCACAACTCACCCTGTCCCATGCATCGATACCCCGTCGCTTCCGCTTTCCTCCGTTCTGAATCTCCTGGAGCTTTCCGACCGACACTGCGCTGAAGGCGAAGAACTGCAGCCCGGTTAGTCATCTCCCCCGCCCGCCGCAGCCCGGCGCCATTGACTCACGCCAGTCATGATAGCATAGGGTAGCAGAGCCTCGAATGGGACACCCATGGTTGCGGTTGTGTATATGCAGTCGCAGTGGTGCTGTGGGGGTGGTGGTGGTTGTCAATGTCGTCGTCGTCGACTGCGAAGCTAGAGCAGAGGTGCCGGCGTCGTCAACTGAGGATGCGGCCGTGCGTGTCTTGGCCTCCCCGACCTACGGGCAGAGAGAGAGCCACTTCAGACGACCAGAACGCTCCGCCCACGCGGTTTCCAGACGAGCTACAATTATTGCCAGTGTCGCGCCGACTCCCACTTTCATACGAACCACGGATCCCGATATCTTGACCTCGCCTCTCCGCGGAACAATTGCGCCCGCTGCCACTGCCCTCCTCCGCCTTCCCCACAGCACCCAACAACGCGACCACGAACCCGCCACATCTCACTGCAATCACTGGCTGCCGGCGGGATTCCTGCCACGTCTGCTTCTATCCAAAGAAACGCGGTTGGGCGTCTCCCCAGCCCGCAACAACGCGCTGCAGTACAGACACGACGCGTTCACCAACCGCCGCTCCCACTAGCCTCCGGGGCTGCCATCACCCACCCATCCCATGTGTTAAGGCTCACACGACCCTCGGACTGCGACACTGGCGTTTCTAGCCTCAAAGGTGGCCTCTGCCGTCAACCTGGCCATGGCGGAGCTCATGGGTCAGACCGCGAGCAACACCGATCTGGACGACCTGGATGCCGATGGCGAATATGAGATGGATGATGTCGAGTACGCGCAGCCTCCTGCTGCCCAGCCCGCTCCCGACACCCACGGTCATACAACCGACGCAGAAGGCTCAGATGTGGACGCCGAGGGCGAAGAGGTCGACGACGACGAAGACGATGCTGAGCCAGTGGGCGATGTCAAGATAGCGCGTCGGGCGTCCGTTTCTGACGAGGAAGACGACTACGATGCCGAAGATGCCGCAAAAGAATCCTCGGATGCCAAGTCCAGCGACAGCGAAGACTCAACAAACGCCGACTCTGAAGAAGAAAACCAATGGCAGGGGAGCGAAGACGGCGACGAAGACGAGCTCGTCAAGTCGTCCAACCCCAATGTGTGCATGTCAGTATTGCTCTGGGCAATTCCAAGCCCGATGGTGTAGACTGACTCGCACCAGATACTGCAAACAAGACGAGGACAACGACCCCAGCCCAGACTTTGAAGAATATCTCTCCTGTGCCGTATGTGGAGACAATGGTGAGTGGTCCACTGCAATTGTTTGGCCTTGGCTTCGGTAGCTGACATGTTGTCCCTGCAGCACATCGGCAATGCGCTCATGGCGCTAACACGCTTAGTCCCGATGACGGTATGCTCTCTTGTTACGCCCAATCCGGCTCCGCTAACAAATGCTAGATGCAAAGCGTTGGCGATGCGACCACTGCCTCGACAATTTCCCAACAGAGGAAGAGGAGGAGGCCCAGCCCCAACAGCCTGCAGCTCGTCGTAGGCATTCTTCCAACAAGCTTACCAAGGAATTGCTCCCTTCACTGCGTGGTGTTGACCCAGCAGGCCATTCTATTTTCAAGGACTTGATCCTTCCGGATGAGCAACCAGATGGCCTCCGTTCGCTGCGGAAGCGCAAGACTTCGCATGGAGATGAGGCATCAACACCTATGCCGTCACGGCAAACGAGGAAAAAGAGAAGACCATCCGAGGCCACTCACTCGGATGCTGCCCCATCAATACCTGCAAACTCACCCAGACCACCGTCAAGAAGCGTGCGGAGTGCTCGTAGTGCCATGGGTGATGGTCATGAAAGTGGGGGCGATGGAGAGCATACTGGATCAGACCGGGAAACCACTCGTTTACGACCAGCACGAGCACGGCGTGGACAACCAAAAAGAACCGACAAGAGGCCACTCGCGTGGATCGAAGAAGCGCAGGGTCTCAGCTTGATTATTGCCTTCCATCTCAACAACGAAAAGGTCCAAAAGATTGTGACTTCGAAACCAAAGAAAAAGATCCCACTTACCATTGAGCAAGAACGACAAGAGAGGCGGCGTGAGAGAGATCGAGAACGTCGCGAGAGAAATCGCCGCGCTGCACAGGCGGCACGAGAATCACCAGAGGCCCCACACTACCCATCTATACATCTCCAATACCCCACGCCTTTTGCAGGTTTCATGGACAAGGAGACCGATGAGTCCAAGAGCAAGCCCTACGGTGGAGTGCTTTCCGAAGCTGATGCGGATACTTCCAAAACATACCCTACGCAAGCCGACCGGAAGCGCTTCGATGACGCTCGGATCAAGGCTGAGGAAGACTGGAAAGCCAAGCAGGCAGCTCTTTACCCACCTGAGCCAATACGGTCACACAAGCAAGCAGCTACTGCAAGCAAAATCAAGTGTGTTAATTTTGGCGGATGGGAGATCGACACTTGGCATGCTGCTCCCTACCCGGAGGAGTATAGCAAGAACAGGGTGCTTTACATTTGCGAGTTCTGTCTCAAGTACATGAATTCCGACTATGTCGCGTGGCGGCACAAGGTGCGTGTATCCCTGTTATTATCCTAGCATTACTAACGAACCTAGCTCAAATGCCCAGCAAAACACCCTCCTGGCGATGAGATATACCGCGACGGCAAGTACTCTTTCTTCGAAGTCGACGGCAGAAAGAACCCTGTCTACTGCCAAAACCTCTGCCTGCTTGCTAAACTCTTCCTCGGCTCTAAAACGTTATACTACGACGTTGAGCCATTCCTATTCTATGTCATGACGGAGAACGACCAGTTTGGCTGTCATTTTGTCGGCTACTTTTCCAAAGAAAAACGACCAAGCTCACTCAACAACGTCTCGTGTATCCTTGTACTGCCCATTCACCAGCGCAAAGGTTACGGACAGTATCTGATTGAGTTTTCCTACCTACTCACCCGTGTCGAGCGCAAAACCGGCAGCCCTGAGAAGCCTCTGAGTGACATGGGTCTTGTAAGTTACCGCAAGTACTGGCGGCTTGTGCTATGTGAGGAGCTACTGCAACAGAAACAACCAATTAGTATCTCAGCCATATCCGACCGCACGGGCATGACTGCAGATGACATTATATCCGCACTGGAGGGCTTGCGGGCTCTGGTCCGCGATCCTATCACCAAAAAGTACGCACTACGACTCGACTTGGAGTACTTCAAGTCCTACATTGAAAAGTGCAACGCCGCAAGCAATCCCAAGATTAATCCCGAATGTCTTGTCTGGACTCCGTACGTTATGGGTCGACTTGGTCAGTATGAGGATGGTCCAGCTCTGCAGACAGTCCAACAGCGTGACGAAGGCGAAGAGAAGCCTGCAGCAGAAGAGGGCGTACAGATGGATGTTGCAAAGACAAATGGCAACAACGGTGGAGACACCGAACCCTTCCCACCTGCTCCTGCCCATGCGCTTGCTGCCGAAGATTCTACCAACGGTGGCTCCCCTGCTCCCGGAACACCCCTCGCAAACGGATCTACAATCGCTCTAGCAGGCTCACACATGGAGGAACCTGCCATTCCACCGACCCGCTACGAAATCTTCCCACCCATCCCCGGCCAACCCGCCCAAAAACGGCGTCCAGGTCGCCCATTCGGGTCGCGCCGACGAACTAGCACACCAAATCGCATCCGCAACACCCCCATGACGATCCATACCGCACCCGTTTCGAAAATCCAACTCTCCCCTAGCCGGGGCGCTAAAGCCCAAATGTCGCCCTCAGCCAACGGAGGCGCCCTCACCCCCGGCACCGTATCCCTTCGCCGCACCCGCAGCCGCCTCGGTGAAACCGTTACAAACGGCGATGAAGTCGAGCACGATGCCTCGCGTGGTGGCGGTGCTGTCAAACCCCTCACACCCAACGGCGGCGGGCGCAGCACACGTAGCTCGGCCAGCTCGTCCCGCGCAAGCTTCGATCTCAAGGGAAAAGGGCGCGAGGTACCGATTCATGAGGAAGACGAAGAGGATGAGGATGAGGATGCAGAAGGAGAAGAAGAGGAGGAAATGGAACGGCATGAGGAAGAGGAAGAAGAAGAAGAGGATGTGGATGGCGAGTATGATGAGGACGAGGGGCTGATGGATATTGATGCAGAGGGAGAGGATGATGACGATGTTGTTATGGGGGGTGCGTGATTCCTCTTGTTTTTTCTTCTTTTCTATATCCCCCCGTCATTTCTTCCTACGTGCGAGTGTTTGTCGTCTTTTCTTCTTCCCGTACTTGAGTACCAGGAAGAGACTGGAATGATTCTCTTTTTCTTTTCTGATAGTCCGTTGTTGAGTTGAGCGAGGGGAGAAGGGAACACAGTTTTCCCATTCTTTTTCCCTTCTCTCCTCCCTCCTCTGTCTTTATTTTCTCACTGTGGTTTCACTTGTACCACTATTCTTATTCACCTTGTCTTATTTCATTTTGCTTCTGCGGTTGTTTTTTTGCGTGCCAGCTCGTACGGCATTTGGTTGGAGATGATACCTTGGGAACTTGTCGTTTATGGGAATGATTGGAGTCTTGGAGGGTTTCTTTCTTTGAGCGTGTGAGTGTGTGTGGATAGCGGTGTGTCAGAAATTGTCGATATGGTTTTGCCATTTTGACTATTTTTTGCATAATATCGAAATAACTAGAGAGTTTCTAAACTGGCAGCGTAATCAAAAATTCTGGTGCTTGTATGTTGTTTTGGCTTGGGTTGTGCGAGCGGTGAGAAGTGGTGACGTGGTGATGGATAGTCTCTTCCCCTTTCTTTGCTGACAAAGACAATGTCGGATACGAGGACGTAGTGGGAAGTTGAACTTGGCGTAGTTTGTCCGACTACTCTTCCTCATCTGGCATCAACGCCCCTACTTTCTACCTCGCTGTGGAAATTTCCACCTGAGAGCATACAAGAAAAGGGGAGAGAGAAGATTCACAAGACAATATAGTCCTCATTATGTACATGTACACAATATCACAACAGAACCGACTTTCCTTGTAAATCCTCAAACACCCAAGTACTCCAGCATGACCACCACTCAAACTCTACACACGTCACTATAACCCTTTCAAATGAACAAAGCAAAGAACACATCGTTTGAAAAAAAAAGTAGTTGAATTACATCTAATGCTCCATCATATCCCATCCATCGCACCCAAGATCTCACTCGCGTTCCACGAAAAACAATCCCAATCGCTAATCCCATTTCAGTTTCGCCAGAAAAAAAAATGTGTCATCGAACATGCCACATACTCATGCCCATATCAGTAAACCTTCTCTCATATTCCCACACCCAGTGCCAAAGTTCCCCCCCCCCCCCCCGAAGAAAAAGTCCCCATGATTTTAGTCCTATCCTAGTAACCCCAATCTCCCCACAAGAACCGAAAGTGTGTACTCCATTTTTCCCCGTATCCATCCATCCATCAGGGCAGTTGCTCACGACCCCATGAAAGACGGGTCATACGCTAGATTCCACGTATAATTCGTATCATGTCTAACCGGCGTCTGCAAGCCCTGATTCTGCATGTTCTGCCCTTGCAACCCCTGGGATTGTAGATACGGCGTGTTCACAAACGGACTGACGTTTTGGTAAAAGCCCGACATGAGACTCGAGGGGTTAGCGCTCTCGACGCTATCTTCACGGCGTTTCTTAGCGAGCGGTTGTTGTTGCTGCTGCTGCTGCTGGTCGCTAGTAATGTCGCCGCTGCCGCTGATACTCCGCTTGTTGCTCATCATGCCGCGTGCTTCCTTGCGGAGGCGCAGACGGACACCTTGGTCTGAGAAGGCGCGGGAGAGGTATGTGGATTCTTCTAGACCCTTGAAGTCTTTGGGGAGGACAACGTTGAATTTGTCGGATAAGACGTGACCGAGACAATGGAATGAGCCATATTCTGGGGGATCGATGGCGCCTTGGTAGTGCTCTAGGTCTTTATGTTGTTCGAGGTCGGCGAGGGTGAGGTAGGAGGGTTGGAGTTCGTAGAGGGTGAAGCGGAGGCGGTAGGTGCCTTGGACCTTGATGGAGATGTCTCCAAAGATGAAGAAAGCGCCGTCTTTGTTGTTGACATCTTTGAGGCGGTGGAGCGAGGACACGAGTGTGCCTGCTAGGATGTCGAAGGGTGTGCCTTCGATTGGCTCGTCTTTGTCGTGCTTGTAGAGGGAGACGCTGACGAAGAGGTAGGGGTTTTGTAGGAACTGCTGGCTGGGGTCTATCTCTGAGCTCACTTTGAGTTCGAGCATGGGTGGTGGGTCAAGTGGCTTCCTGAATTTCTCCTTGCCCTTGACAGTGACAAGAGCCTCCTTGGGCTGTTGCCGTACAGACAGGAAGCATGATGATGGACTCAGTGCACCTGCTGTTGTTGTGTTTGTGATGGGAAGCGAGAATATCGGCGACGGTGTGGGGACTTGGGGTTGTTGATATGGAACATAGGCTCGTTGTGATGGATATGATGCTTGCAGTGAGTAATTATAAGAGAACGCCATTGTCGTGGCGGCGCAGTCGTGGACGTGGTTCTAGAACAGGCTTCGTCTATGGTTGTGTCGGTGGCAGTTGCAATGGTAGTGGTAGTGGTAGTAATGGGGTTTGTTGTGGTAGTGGTCAAGGTAGTGGCAAGTCTTCGTGGGTGTGGTTGTCGAAGTGCTGTGGTTGTGGCTATGAAGCTGGTGTGTAAGTGTTCTATGGTAGTGCAGCCGACCTGGGCTGTGGTTGAAGGCAATGGCGACCTATATAGTGCCCCAGAATATTGAGAACAGACGAATGTGATGATGTATCGATATGCGGTAGCGAACGTTGAGGTGATGATCCAAGAGGTCGGGCCAATTGAACAAAGGGCAGTGCAAGGTCGACGAGCCGACTGGCAATGGTAAACGTGGTATGAGTCGTAAAGGGACGGTTCGCATGAGCGCTACGCCTATCAGAGCCCTCTGTTTGTAGGGCAGAGGTGCGGAATGGTGGTCCCTGACCTGGAAAGTCCAGTCGAAGAGAGGTAAAGTGCCGTTGCCCAGTGTGATGATTTGTGCACTGCCGATTCTGAATTTGGGGTGCACCACTGGGGAGCCTCGTTATGGTAACGGTTTGGGCGGCAGTGGGGACGTTGGTCGGCCTGTTCAGTGGGACCCAACTAGAGGCCCGCTGGCGCCTGCGAGGGATGACTCCACACCCAACGGTAATATCCAAGTCGGAAATGGCGCAGCTTTTAGGAGCAGCAGTAGCAGTGCAAGCAGTAATAGTAGTAGTAGTAGTAATAGTAGTAGTAGCAGCAGCAGCTGTCTGTGTCGCGCCTGTGATGATGAGGATTCGCAGTCTGCACTCCTTCATGTATCGTAATGACAACAACTTTTTCCACGATACATAGCACTTGGGTACAAGTACAAGGTGAAAGTGGTAGCAGGTAAAAGCTACTCAAAGGGGATAAGAGGCAAAGGGTCCTCTTGTGGTGGTAGCGAACCGTGGTAGAGAGGTAATTGGTGTAATTCCGATTGTAGCCACGGACACGTCCGCTTTCCAACGGCGTCGAAGGGGGGGGGGGGGGAATAGGGCTATGCTGGTGGACCAAGTCAGAAACAATGGCGAGCCGCGGAGAAGGTGTTTGGGCAGCGTGGGATGAGTTGTAAAGGTGAGCAGTGGAAGACTGAAATACACACAGCTCTGAGAAGAGTGAGGTCTGATAGCTCGAGAAGAAGCAACGTACAAAGGTAGTGCATGCAGTAGGAGAGCTGGCAAGCGTACTTTGAAGCGTCCGTCAGAATCGGGGCTCCTCTACAGACGTCGTACGGGTCCGTGGCGGCTTTGCTAATGATTCGCTACGCAGGCTCTAGTCTCTGGGAGCAACTTGTGCCGAGCGCGGCCGATCAAGGTTGTAGGGTCCTTGACTAACGTGCGTGCTAAGGGAATGAACGAAGGCGGCGTGGATCATGCGAACAAGCTCTAGTGTAGCCAATGGCAAGAGCGTCTGGGGGTATTACTTCTTTTGTAGCCACGGTTACATCCAAGGCTAGTATCTTTCGCTTGTTGACCAAGTGTCGGTGGATCCCGCTGCTGCTGCCCGTGAGAAACCCCTGAAAGTAGTGATGATGTGTTGGATGAGGTGCTGGACCGTCTTGGAACAGGCCGGTTGGACGGTACAATGGAAAACGAATGTGCTCTGGGCAATGACGGAGTGGGAGCATGCAACAACGACGACGACGAGGGCGACGACGAGGGAGGGCTGGCCAGGTGGTATGCGCATGTGCAAGCGTGCGAATAACGGTTGGACAGAAACAAAACGAGCGACTCGGTGGACTGGGGCAGGGGCAACAACTGTCTTGGGAGGGCAGCAGCAGCGCTGGACGTCGAGAAGCACTTTTGAATAAAGTCGCAGACTCAGCAGGTGTTGTTTTGCAGCTTGGTTGCAGCACCAGCCCGTCTGTGCTATCAGTTCGGAGCGAGGGTGTTCCATGCAGGCGAGCGATGAAAGACTAGGACAGCACAGACGGCGCAGCGGCAGGACCTGAGTAGCAAGGAAGGCCTGGCAGTGCTTGGATCCAACGGTCATCCCAGGTTTGGGCAAGGCAGGGCACTGTCGACGGATATTGAACGAGGGCCCCGGTTGCGTGCGGCGGGAGAGCCCCACGCTCGTAAGCTGGTAAACACCCAGAGCAGGAACACGGGATTTAGCCATGTGGAACACTTTAATTGACGAGGCTACGTATAAACTCCCGTCGACGCCCAATATATCGCCATGTGGCCGTCAGCCAGGCCGTCATGGGCGGCAGTTGGAGACGACACGACACGACACGAGCGAGGCCAACAATGAGTGCGGCCGGGCGAGTACACGACGAGTGCTGAACACGTCCCCAGGCACATGGCGGCCAGCACGTCGACAAGGCCGACGAGGGCCTGATGGCAGCTCCCGGTACGTGCCTTTTACTCTGCCTCGAGGCTCCCAGAGTGGCAGACGGGGTCGAGGCTGGTACATGGCGACACAATGATGATGGCGTCTCACAGCACATGACGGCACACAGGCACATGGACACATGGCGACATGGTACGCGGGAGCAGACTACCTGTCGTCAATCAAAGGGGACCGGGAACGCACAGAGAGCAGTGCAGCAGCCGTGGGTATTGAGCGGCTTCGGCGCATGGGCAGCGAAAAGGCCCAGGAACGAGGCACGGCGGGTGCAGCCAACGAGCTCAGTGGAAGAAGAAAAGAAAAACACAGCAGTGGGAAGCTGGAGGCTAGGCGGGGGGGGGAGCAGAAGAGTTGTCTCGATGAGCAGCAGGACGACGAGGACGAGGAGCATGCACATGTGGGGAGGGATGATCGCCATGGAGTATCGCGGTGGCTGGCATGGTGGCAGGGATGGGGGGTGATGTGCAAGCGAGAGACTGCCAGTCGCGCCGTTCGAGTGGCCCAAGGAAATTCTACGACGTTGCACTGTGTGGCCCGCACCCCCGTTCACCATCCCTTTAGCCACCACGCCGGCCAGCAAATGAGCCTGCTAGCTCGGCAGCCTTCCTCTCTGACAGCAGCACTAGATGTCGCCATGGCCCTAGGCGCCCTCTGCCCGGGAACTGCATCGCAATCGCCATGGCCGCGCCTGATCGCCCATGGCCGTGCCGGGCCTGGTACCAGTCCATGTCCGCCATGCTCGCCCCTCGCCCCCAGTGCCTGGACTGCCCGCCGCCTGTGCTCACGTGCTTGGCGCCTTCACCCTCCGTGCGCTCCCTGGCCGCCCCCCGGGCAGTTCCCGCCTAGCACATGACCGCCCCGCGCCATTGCCGCTCTCCATATGTCGCCAATATTATCCCAACACCCGCCTTGTATGCGCTTAATTTACTTTTTCGCCTGCTATTAACCCATATCCACCGCTGCACAATACCGACAAGTCTCCACCGACCGCCCGCCGCCCATGACGCCCACCAATTCGTACAATGCTCGTGTACTGGCCATTTGACCATGACAAAACATGCCCTCCACAATGGCACACGTTTACAGCAGGGATCGCACAGATGGATAGTTGTCCCGCTTTGGCCCCCATGTACACATCCATCTGGTCCCACAATCCGTCACTGACGCCCATATTCCCCTCGTCAGGCCAGAAACTTTACTCCACTCCAAAAAACCAATCTGGACCGGCTTTGCCTTTGGCTTCTCGAGCTCGCTTTGACAAACCTGCTGGCCACCCCCTCCCTTTGAACCAATGTGGGTCACTGAATGGGTGTAGCTTGCACTTGTATGCTGTGCTTGCCACAGAGGAGCCTTGGAAGTCCTCTCTTCCCCTGCGTCCCATCTGCTCGCATACTAGTAGTGCTCGGCCCTCACACGGAAACCGGTGACTCCAGCTCGAAACATGCCGACCGTGTGCAGAACTTGGACTTGGACTATGCCGTAGACAGCAAATGTGCCTCATGCATCCACGCTTATGCCGCCCTCGTAACTGCCGCACTGTCCGGAGAGATGAGAAATCAAAACGAGCATTTTTGCACTAGCAACCACAGCAGCACCGCGTGATGAACATGCTGCGCTGTTTACTGCACCTACACTTGTCGTGCATCTGAGCTAACAGGTCAGTGACATCAATCGACCTCACTGGCTCCGTATCATGTGTACAGACTCTGCACCAGACGCATGAATCGACCTCAAGTTTGCGGTCAAACATGTACCTCCAAGTACTTTTTCCAACACTACCAAGAGAATGTAGGGGGGGAAGTGTCTATCTTGATGTGAAACCCGACAATGACTAGTCGTGCCACAGACTCGTACTACTCCCTCTGCCTGGCAAAGACGGCGCTCATAGCCTCATGCACCTGACTGAGGCTTGGCAAGATAACATTCGACATGTAGGTACGTACTGGGGCCTACTCGGCACATCATTCGTGCAGTGCCCAAATTTGTGGGCTGCACCGGACTCGGGACAGGCTCCCACGACGTAATCACAGCCCACAATGTTTCAGCTCGCCCGTTGTCCATAGACTACTGTCACATCCATTTCCTTGTGGCAAGAGGGTACCGCGTGACAAGTACTATCAGGCAGTCCTGTCTACGCCTCCTCACATCCTGCTCTAGATCCAGCTCATCGGCCGATGCAAGGCCTTCTCGACTCGCTGTGGGTCATGCAACGGGGCCAAGAAGCTTTGGTAAACGAAGGTAGAGTAGGTGTACACGCACATTGTCACTGGTTCCACACCAAAATACCCATGATCCCGGGAACAAAGAAGATGATGCAGCAGGCGGTCTCAACACCGGCCCTTAGACTCTACTACTCGATTGGCTCTGAAGGTTTTCCGGAGATACCGCAGGCCCAGTTTCCTCGGAGCTGCCTACGCTAGCTGGGCTAGACGGGGGGAGGGGTGCTGGGCTGAAGTTAAGGGAAGAAAATCTGAACTGATGGACTCTATGTACACGGAGACGCCGCCAAGTAAGCTGATAAGTAGACTGCATTGCATAAGCTCACGTCGAGTCACGATCATGAGACTGTACAGAAAAAGGAGGCAAATACGAAAGACAGTCTCAGTTGCTCTGCACAGATGCGTAAAAATGACTCGAATGGCTAGCTGTCGTCATCTTGCCCTCTGCCCCAAGCACCAGCAAAGACTCGACATGCGATTGGCCACTACCACCCCCAACTCGATACGTCTCTACCACGGGTCAGGCTTCCAACGGCGTCGATTTGGGCCCGGCGTTGAAGGTCCAAGAGTCGGGCTCCGCCGCGGGTGGGTGTGTGTGGCTTGCACACCCTTTTCTACTCACTCTCTCACTTGCCGCTGATCAACCATTCTTCTTTATTGCACGTGCGGCGGTACAGCCACACTTGCTTGTGGAATCCACCATTGGCG
>NW_006911512.1:0-32550 GCF_000523455.1 Bipolaris oryzae ATCC 44560 | reverse complement strand
CCCCCCCCCTTCCCTGACCCTTATTCCAAACCCGCCAAACTCAACGGCATATCCAACCCAAGAAATACAACATGCCATAACCCCCCAAAATACACACAGTATATACCCCAGTCCACTCACTCATGCCCCCCACCTCTCTTTCCAAAAACGCCCCCCCCCCTTCAGCGCATCATAAACCGATTACAGCGTACCCCTTACCTTACCTTCTCTTCTCCTATCCTTGCTTCTGTCATTATATATATATATATATATATAAAATTACAACGAGCCAATAAAAACCCACAATCACCGATACTTGTACCGTTTCAACCATCTCTTCGTTTATATATATATATACATATACATATATATACTTGGTTATATTTGTAATCCTTGTAATGCATATACATATACACATGCACGCACGCATACATGCGCATATGCACATACTTTTTTGCCAAGTTGCTTGTGTCTCTTGTGTTTTTGGGGGGCATGTACAGAGAGAGAGAGAGAGAGTGAAAGAGATCTAGACATGTTGGGGGGAGGGGGGATGATCCTTGGTTTCAAACGCTTAGGAAGGAGGTAAGTTAGGGTGAGGGGTGGGGGATTCGTAATATCAGGGTTGTGTTAATGCTATTGCTGTTGCTGCTGCTGCTGCTGATCTTGGGTATCCTTGGTGGCTCTGTCTTTGGTTGCATTGTGAAAGAAGATTTATTCTTGGTAGTAGTAATACAAATTAAGTCCTGGTAAGTTTTTTTTAATTTCCTAGTTTGTGGCGGGTGGAAAAAAAAATTGAAATGTTGGCGTACTAAGTTAGTGTGCTACGAATAATGCCAAATACTTGGTTATGTTCCAATGGGGGGAGGGGAGGGGGAAAGAGACGTCTGTGGTTTGACCGCCCTGGTTTTGCGCGCGCTTACCTTGTGTTGTACACATCTTTACCCCTTACTTACGTGGTGGGCGCTTACAAAATTTCCTCATTTTTGCAAATACGGGACACCCCTTCGTCCAACCGGATCTTCTTTCCATTTATACGCCAATCACCAAGTGTTTTACCACAATCACCATCACAATCACAAACTACCCAAACAGCTTCCCAATACAACCCTGAGCTTAAAACTTTATTTCATATTTCTCAACTACTTTGATGCTTTCAAACATGCTAAAACATGCACAGCTAATCTCCATCCATCAGCAAATGTACATAAAATACAAAAACATATATCTTTCTCTTATTGCAGCAAAAACCCCACCTTCTATCTTTTATAGTCTAGTAGGTACGCTTGAATGGTGGCACAGCCTTGCACTCGGCCTCGTCTAGTGTAGTACCAGTTACCGCCCTGTAGCCAAGCTTGGTCTCGCCGTGTGGCTTCTTCTGCCACGACAGGGTGTGCTTCATCCACTGCTCGTCGTCACGATCGGGGTAATCCTCGCGGGCGTGGGCGCCTCTCGACTCCTTGCGGTTGGCAGCAGATTCAGCAGTCTGAACAGCGCAAGTAAGCAAGTTTCGTAGCTCAAGAGTCTCGACAAGGTCGGAGTTCCAGATCATGCTGCGGTCCTTGATACCAACGTTGACAAAGTCGGCATCAACCTCATGGATCTTCTTGACACCCTCGTCGAGCGACTCTTGTGTTCGGAAGACGGCGACATCGGTCTGCATGACCTTTTGCATCTGTAGGCGGACTTCGGCGGTGGACTTGGTGCCCTCGGAGGTACGGACCTTGTCGAGGACGGCAATGGAGTCGGCGCCAGCATCGGCAGATACGGGGTCAGCGGTCTGACCGGGGCTGAAGTTGTCGCGGATAGTGTGGGAAACAGCGCGACCAAAGACAACAAGGTCGAGCAATGAGTTGGCACCGAGACGGTTGGCTCCGTGAACAGATACGCAGGCAGCTTCACCGCAAGCGAACAGACCAGGTACGACTTGGTCCTTACCCTGGGCGTCTTGAGTGAGAACCTCACCAGTGTACTTGGTGGGGATACCACCCATGTTGTAGTGGACAGTGGGAAGGACGGGAATAGGCTGCTTGGTAACATCTACACCGGCGAAAATGGCAGCGGTCTCGGAGATACCGGGCAGACGCTCGTGGAGGACCTCAGGAGGCAGGTGGCTGAGCTGAAGGTAGATGTGATCCTTTTCGGGACCCACACCACGGCCTTCACGGATTTCCAGAGTCATTGATCGGGAAACAACGTCACGGGAGGCAAGATCCTTGGCAGTGGGTGCATAACGCTCCATGAATCGTTCACCCTCGGAGTTGAGAAGGTAACCACCCTCTCCACGGGAACCCTCAGTGATCAAGCATCCAGCGCCATAGATACCAGTGGGGTGGAACTGGACGAACTCCATGTCCTGGTTGGGGAGACCTGCGCGAGCAACCATAGCCATACCGTCACCAGTACAGGTGTGAGCCGATGTGCAGCTGAAGTAAGCACGTCCGTAACCACCAGTGGCCAAAACGGTGTTCTTAGCGATGAAACGGTGGATAGTTCCGTCTTCCTGGTTGTAGGCAACGACACCCTTGCAGACGCCATCTTCCATGATCAAATCGGTAGCGAAGAACTCAATGAAGTACTTGGTGTTGTGGCGGAGAGATTGTCCATAGAGGGTGTGTAGGAGAGCGTGACCAGTTCTGTCAGCAGCAGCACAGCATCGGTATGCCTGTCCACCCTTTCCGTACTTTTGCGATTGACCACCAAAGGCACGTTGGTAACTACACCACGTCAGCATGCTACTGGAAACCGGGCTACAGGAGAGTGTACATCTTGCCGTCGTCGGTTCTGGAGAATGGGCAACCGTAGTTCTCGAGCTCAATGACAGACTGTGGGGCCTCTCTTGTCATGTAGTGGATAGCATCCTGGTCACCAAGCCAATCTGAACCTTTGACGGTATCGTACATGTGCCACCTCCAGTCATCTTCGTGCATGCTACATATATACGTCAGCCTTTTCAGCTCGCCTTTCGCCGGCTGCCTATACGTACTTTCCGAGTGCCGCATTGATACCGCCCTGCGCAGCTACCGTGTGCGATCGAGTGGGGAAAAGCTTTGAAATACAGGCCGTGTTGAAGCCCGCCTCAGCGAGACCGAAAGCTGCTCGCAGACCAGCGCCTCCAGCGCCAACAACAATGGCATCGTATTGGTGATCAATAACGGGGTACTTGCTGGAGATGAAGCCTGACGCCTCCTTTGCTCGCAGGTTCTCGGTAGCGATTATACGTTGGAAGGGTCGAGTTGAGGAGAAAGCACGTGTGCTTGGGCGGAAACTCCTCGCGAGCTATTGCGGGGAACATTAGCCATTGAGCAATTGAGGAACAATGCGAGATTGTATGGCATCTAATAGCGTCGTCTGGGGGTGTCAAGGTGGTAGCCCGCCATGCGACTGTCTGCCAGAGCCATGTGGGATGTGGGCACACGCCTCGGTGCGGCGGATGCCACTCATCGGCTGGCAACGAGTGATTGAGAAGGCTCGCAATAGACTCACCTGGCTCGCAAGCTGCATGCGACGCATCCTGAGACAACTCATATTGGCGATAGCCGAAGAGTGAAGGACTGGCGGAGGGGCGAGAGGTCCTGGGGGTTTGATGTTGGAGGTCGATGATGGAGTTGCGACCGACCCTCTACTTACAAACTAAAATCAGACAGCGCTCATTGGATCGGTAAGCCTCGGCTGCATTGTTGCGCGAGTACCTGCCATCCCGACTTTTCTTCTTGATGCCGTGATGCACGTCTGCCTCTCCGTCTGGAGTCTTGCACATGTACATTGCATACAATGTCTACAAATGTTTGACTGCATGGTGCTATTTTGCCAATCTATCCTGGATTCGGCGTTGCACATTGAGCGCGCCCGCGCATTCAACTGAACACGTTGAAATGAACGTCCCACTTCGGCTACATCTACAAATCTGCTGTGCACCATGCTCTCTGCTCAAGGCTGAGTCAAGAACTGATGCTGGCAACAAAGCCTATATGTACAGTGGCCACTGCCGTTAACTGGGTCAGCCCACAACCCATTTTCTGGCCCGACAGCTGTTGCCGTTGCCGTTGCTGTTGCCGCTCAAGATATGAAGCTCAATTCGTCGGCGTCATAGACGTTCTCGACTGATCACATGGCCGCCCCAACCATAAATTAGGGAAATTCCCCCGGCTTCTCAGACTCACGCAGAGCCGCCACCATGACGGGCGTCTGGGGCTCTTTCTTACTCTTGGCAGGGTCAAACATCTCTGTGTGCACATAGAGTTGCAAGAAGTGAAATAGACTCTGCACCCACACCCTTAGATTACTAGGGCCTAATGCGAACTTGAATGCAGATATTAAATATTGTTCTTTGCCTTTTTCCTTATCGGGGCCTCCCTAGCCACAGCAAGTAGGATTGCGAGCGCTTAGTGGTCTATGATGTACACCTGCGCTATGCTAAAAGAGTGGAGGCTGTGGCACAGAGCTCTAGAATGTTACACGGGGCTTGGATTCTATTGTTATAATTAACAAGAATGGTTCTCTCCTTAACAAGTGATGAGATGGCTGAAGGCCTATGAATGTTCACGTCGGTAGGTAATAATCGTCGCGGGGTGGAGATCACGTGATTGACATCACTGTTCAGATTGAATTTATGAGTGAAATATATTGTTATCATTGAGGTGATCATCATCGTTGAGGTGATAGGCCCTTGCGGAGCACAGGCAGTCTTATTGAAATTCTGCTTCAGCAGCCATTGGGCCTAAGTAAGAAACCCAGCTGTAAAACTATGGTTATTCCCTCTCTCCATCGAGCTAAGTATATTTTAGAAATCTTATTATGAGCACCTGGCCTAAGCTAAGTTTTCAAGATTTCTAGAAGGCAGAGGAGAAAATGGTAAAAGCACTACTCTTTAAGCCGGAACTTTCTAGAGGCAAAACAAAAAACCTGAATTCTGATTACAACGTAAAGCTCGACCATTCGGATCCTTAATGACGTGAGTGACTAATACTATATGTGGGTATGCAGCTGGACAAGGATCACCATGGATTATCCCTGCACACTTTGAACTACATTAGCACACAATATTAACAAACCAAACATAGAATACCCACGCAAGTAGAGTATAGAGCACAATCTTTCATATCGAGCTGGACCGAGCCGCTATAGCATGCCCTCTGTTTATCCGCTTGAACGGTAGGAATGCCATGAGATAGCCAAAGAATTGCGAAGATGTTCGAGGAAGCCAAACACAGTATTGGGTTCTTAATAAATCTGAGTAACACTGCTTATGGTATGGCTGGACGTAAACGATATAAGAGATTCAGCTGTGCGAACCTGAATTCTTTAGATGCAATAGTAGTAATAGCTAGAGAAGGATTCCGTGGGTTCCTACTACCAGCGAGGTGAGAGGTGCTTAGCTTTATAGCATCCGATTCTACGTGTTAAGACACTTTATGGGCTAAGAATAGCTAAGAATAACCAATCGAGTCGCCAGGATTATGTACTTTGATCCTTGCAATCCGATTAGTTATCCTAAGCCGTTCTCAGTCCCTCGAGCTTTTCGGCACATATGAATAAGCTCTACGTCCAACCTATTCGCCCAGCTAGATAAGCGTTTTTCTCACATGATTGCGGAACCTTACATACTATTTTTATATACGTATTTCCGCGTAAACCTAGTAGAACGCAAATATAATTATTCTTTATATAAGAGAGTTAGGAGTAAGAGTACAAAGCAGAGAGTATTACATAATAGCTTTACTCTTTTTTGTCAGAACTCAGCCTACTCTGACCCCCTTAGGACCCCTTCGGACCAGCATGGTCCATTCTTACCTTACTTACTTAGTCTTAACTTATCAGCACGTATATAAGATCGTAGTATACTATCTTAGCTTAATAGCTATTCGTCTAAGTTAAATAGAGACTATTAATCCTATTTGACTCTTGTTGCCCTTTACCCGTACTCTAATCCCTCTTAACGTCTTACATTTTTATCCTTCTTCTTTTATAGCTTAGATTAATAAACCCTTTTAAGAAGACATCTTCGCCTATAATAGTAAGTTAGTAGAGTATTTTACTGATGCATCTTATGCGTCAGAATACTTTAGATATTATTAATTTAGAGATAGGACTTACTATTGTCTAGATTGCGCTCTATGGACTCTCGCTTTTAAAGCTAGTAATCTAATACATAGCATAATGATCTATCCCACCGCAGCGTAGCAGGTCCCACCTAGGCCAGATTTCTTCCTATCTCGGTTCGAAGCTTTACAACAAGCTGCAAATGATGGCGATAAATCACTAGGTTGAAAAATTTTCCCATCCACGTTGGTTGGAAGTCGACATTCGCTAAATTCACTGGTCCATATACCAGAATGAGCATTTCCGTTAGGATAGTAAATTCTAGCACAACACGCTTCCGCAAGGAAAACATCTCTAAGGGTACTACCAGAGCCCGAACAGTAGCACAATGCGTCGGCCTATATTAAGTTAGACGCGAATGATATAGTTTTGATAGACATACGTAAGCTGTGCTAGCACAGGAGAGAGCGGTTACAATAAGAATGAGCTTCATAGTTTGAATTTTATAAATAATTATAGTAGGCTTTCGAGACTGAGAATTCGTCGTTGTGGTGAAGAAAAGGGTAGAATACAATGCATATATATATATATATGTTCATTCGAGTGAAATTAATAATTAGTAGCTAAACTCTTCTTGAAATTAACGTCTGATGAAATAAAGCAGGGCTGCCGGTACGGAAGGGTCGTGATTGTCCAGGCCTAGTGGCCAAATCAGTGTCGACTAGGAAGATGTGAGAATTATTTACAGTTATGGAATTTTCTAGCGAGAAAGAGGATAGTACGGCGGAGCCTAGAAGCGAGTAGGTCTTTATTCCCAATGTTGCAGCCTGGCATCTCTATAACCTAATTATCCGTCGTTCATTCAACTCGAATTGTCATGAAGTCTTAGTGATTAATCGCGGCCCTCTCGGTTTCTGTCGCAACACATAGGTACTGAGAGTAGTTAGAGCTGTGACTTTAGAATTCGCTACAAAGAAGAAGCCAGTGCTTCATGTCACTATCAGCGCTACGCAGCCATAGCCGGGCATGATTCCTGTAAGCTGACATGCTGACACTATACAGGTGTGCTCTTCGGGTAAAGCTCCTCGATTCTATCGTAAGCCGACCTGCCACCTGCTTCCATACCGTCAGTCCTGGCAAAGGTTGTTAACTACCCCCATTAAAGTTATTCATCGCCTCCATAAGTAGGGGGCCTACTTAGCGCAGGTTATAATGAGATCTATTCTATCTTAGGCTAATAAGGTGAAAAAAGAGCGAAAGAGAGAAAAAGGCCTCAATTACAGATAGTGTTACACTAATGCTGACCCCTGCTTATACGGGCGATGAATAACTTTATGGGGGTGATCAATGACCTTTGCCGACCTGAACGCTTCGGTACAGTGAACTAACTACATGCTGATCATGTGGCCCGAAACCTGTCCTAAGAAACATCCAATAAACATACATGTCACTCAACACTCAAAAGTACAGATTCATGAATTGGGGAATCGTTGAATTTTTTGTTCAATCGCTCATGACTGGCATCCATGTTATAGACCTATCCCGTGCGCCAAAGCCCATGAGAAGAAATGCATGCACTCCGTACCACAACCACAACCTCAAGCTTCTTACGATGAAGCCTGGAGGTCCTTCTTGAGAACACCCTCGTATTGCCTCTTCTCCGCCGGTGTCTGGTAAGCACCGTGACCGAACTTGGAAGAGGTGTCGATCCATTTGAGCTCAACCTTCTCCAGCGCTCTCCTGCTGGTGTGGGTGAACATGGACTTGCGGAGGGTCATGACGCGCTTCTTAACACCAGGGCAGGCACCCTTGAGGAGAACGTAGTCGTTCTTGACCTCACCGTAGCGGACGAAACCACCCATACTAAAAAATGTTAGCTGTGTTCCATTCACTTGTTGTAAAGATCTATAACTTACGGAGTGATGCGCTTCTTGGAGACGTCAAAGTCGGTGGAGGCGTTACCCTCGTCATCGCCCTTGCCGATACGGTAGATCTTGTGGTTGACGGAAGTACGGTGGTGGTATCCGTCCTGACCAGCACGGGCAACAGTCCACTGGACGTGGGCAGGGTGCCAGGCACCGATACAGGCGACCTTGCGGAGACCCTTGTGTGTCTTACGCGGGAGCTTCTTGGTGCCCCAACGAGAGGTGACACCGTTGAATCCCTTACCCTTGGTGACGGCGATAACGTCAATCATCTCGTTGTCCTCGAAGACTGAGGTGATCTCAATGGGCTTCTCGAAGAGACCGTGGCCAAACTCGACCTTGTCGGCGACGCTGCCACCGTTGACCTGGATCTCCATGAGGTGGGCCTTCTTCTGCTGGAGTGGGGTCTTGGAGATCTGGGTGTGGGCGAGGACACGGACGACAGTGCAGTACTTCTTGATGCGCTCGAGCTCGCGGGTGATGGACTGGCCGTTGTTCTCGGAGTGCTTCTTGGCGTACTTGGTGAAGGCCTTCTTCTTGCTCTTGTACCAGTTGCGGTAGAAGCGACGCTTGACCTCGTCGCTCAAGTGCTCAGCCCAGACAGTGGTGAGGGAGCGGAGACCACGGGGAGTCTCGATGTAACCGACAAGACCGACAGCAATCATCTGTGTGTACGTTAGCCGTGGCTCCTAATTGATTTTGCAGGTGTATGCGTACGGGAGGAGTCTCGATGACGGTGCAGGCCTCGACGATTTCCTTCTTGTGCAGCTTGGCACCCGGGCGGTCCAGGTCGCGGACAATCGTGGTCATACCAGCCTTGTAGCCCATGGCGGCCGTCAGGTGGACGGGCTTCTTGGGGTCATCCTTAGGGAAGCTGGCCACGATGGTGAGCTGGTTGTCGAACTTTTGGCGGCAGCAATAGTAATTACCTCTTGACCTTACCGCGGTGACGGGAGGCACGCTTTCGCGGCAAGAAAGCCAGAGACCCGTGGCGGGGGGCTTCGAACTTCCTGTGGGACATGGCGAGTTCGATGTGCTGTGGTTAGTAGAGTCGAAGTTGTCGAAGAAGTTCAATTGAGCGAGGCCGACGAATATTGTTGTGGGCGGAGCGAGTGGACGGGGCTAGCTGCAAGCGGCAAGGCGTGGTTTCCGTGGCCCGGAGGGCTTGGCGGTTTGGAGGTTGGACAGCCCCCACTAAGAGTGAATCGAGGTATCACCTTACACGCTCTGTCTCCGTACCTGCGCTGTTGCTGCTTGTGTTGTCGCCCGCCGCCGTCATTCCGCTGCCCCCGTCGAGTCGAGTCTCCCGCACGCCCCAAACACACGCCTTCCACCCGCTAGCCCCCCCGCCATTGCCCACACACACATACCCCCCCAACAGACACCGCCCTCACTACATCATCCACCACCCACCCTCCACCATCGACGTCGGCAGCGCTATCTCGTCCCTGGCCCCCCGCAAGCTCCACGGCCTACGTAATTGCTCAGCGAGAGTCCCTCTGCACCCAACACATCACCGCGCTCGCTGCACCTGATCGCACTCCGCTGGCGTTCGGCGACCCTTGTCAAGAATCATGGTAGAAGCAGAAGGAAACCCCACAACGTGGAAATTCACCCAGTACGTGCAATGCCCTGTGTTAGCGGGGTGGCTGAGCTGTATCGGCTCACTTCCTGTTATTTTTGCGAGGTCGGCCAAAGCGCTCTGCAACCGCCACTGACTGCAACAGGTGCTTTGGCGACAAAGGCGATGTTGAGGATATAACCGAAGGTACGTACCTTTTCTTAGCATTTTACCTTGTGTACAGCTTTCTGTCCTCTGTCGGCCCTCTCAATCCCTGCGTGCAATGACTTACTACTAGTGCAGCTGACATCATCTCCACCGTCGAGTTCGACCAGACGGGTAACTACCTTGCAACCGGTGACAAGGGTGGTCGTGTGGTCTTGTTCGAAAGGAACGAGACGGTAGGCCATCCTCACTAGTTTCCTTGCCACGACAGCACCTAACAAGCAGCAGAAAAAAACCTGCGAATACAAATTCCACACCGAGTTCCAATCGCACGAGCCCGAGTTCGACTACCTAAAATCTCTCGAGATCGAGGAAAAGATCAACAAGATCAAATGGTGCCGCCGACAAAACGCCTCACACTATCTGCTTTCCACAAACGACAAGACCATCAAATTATGGAAGGTATTTGAGAAGTCGCTGAAGGTAGTGGCAGAGAACAATCTGTCACACGAGTTGACGCCTGGAGGTGGGGTTGCTGGTGGCGGCGGTCCCGTCAGGAACCCAAATGCACAGTTCCGCAGTGCCACGGACCTGAAGCTCCCCCGACTTACACATCACGATACCGTAGTCGCAGCAGTACCCCGAAAGACGTATGCCAATGCGCATGCATACCATATCAATAGCATATCTGTAAACAGTGACGGAGAGACGTTCATTAGTAGCGACGATCTGCGGATCAACCTCTGGAACCTCAACATTCAGGACCAGAGCTTCAACATTGTCGACATCAAGCCAGCGAACATGGAGGAGCTTACAGAGGTCATCACAGCTGCCGAGTTTCACCCTATCAGCTGCAACTGGTTCATGTATGCGAGCTCCAAGGGAACGATCAAGCTCGCTGACATGCGTGAGAGTGCTCTGTGCGACCAGCATGCAAAGCGTAAGTCAGCCGCGACTCCCTATGCAAAGGCTATGTTCTAATGCATAGATTGCAGAGTTTGAACAAGAAGAAGACCCCTCATCAAGGTCTTTCTTCTCCGAAATCATTTCATCCATCTCTGACGTACGGTTCTCACATGACGGACGATACATCCTGTCTCGCGACTACCTGACTGTCAAGATCTGGGATGTCAACATGGAGAAGACACCAGTCAAAACGATCCCCATTCATGAGCACCTGCGACCTAGGCTATGCGACACATACGAAAACGACAGTATTTTTGACAAGTTCGAGGTTGTGTTCTCTGGAGACGCAAAGAATGTCATGACTGGTAGCTACAACAACAACTTCATGATATATCCTTCAGATAACGACAAAGATACCGAGGTTGTGCTACAAGCTGACAAGTCTGCGTTCAAAGCAAAGAAGGTTGGAATCCCGACGCCGATGAACTCATCAGGCAGCCCGACTGGCAGCAACGCCGGTAAAAAGGGCGGATCAAGAGCTGGTAGCCCTGCTGCCGGTGCTATTGGGCAAGGTCAACGCATGAGGAAGGAAACCGATGCGGATCAGATTGACTTCAACAAGAAGATTTTGCACATGAGCTGGCATCCGTTCGAGGATAGCATTGCTATAGCAGCAACAAACAATGTGAGTTAGGCGCTCGTGTCTGGGCATCAAGAGCACAAACTAACATGGCACAGCTTTTCGTCTTCTCGGCATTGTAATGGCATCCTTCGTTCACGAGCATCGCCAAAGAATTTCTATGAGCGGGAATGTACACTTGTTGGGTGCTTGGCCATCCTTACCCTCTGATCTTCCTTTCGGTTGGCAGTGATCTGCCTGGTGGCGCTAAGGACGATAGAATAGGAGCATTTATGGCGAAAGGGCGTGGGAATGCGGACGATGGACGACGCAATGTGGTCGACGAATAGGCAGCTGCTGAGTAGTGTAGATTGCAACACCATGATAATGACTCTGAGTGGTGCAGAGAAATGACAAGAGAAATGGTAATGAGTCATTATTGCTTTTGGTGAGGATTTGTTGTAGTGAGCGGCTGCTGAGGCGGTGGTGATAACGTGCCAAGTATAGGTTGCGGCAAACTCCACAATCGCGATCTGACTGCATGTTTGGCAAAGTCAAAATTAACCATGATCTTTGAGTTTGGCCTCGGCACAAAGGGGCTCTGATGCCCATGTTCTCGAAATTTGCTTAGTTCGGTAAGACTGACGGTCAATCCCACGTTAGCGCCCGTGAGGCTCATCTCATCCCGGACTTACACGTTGCGTCTCGCGACACCCACCCGTGTTCAACCAACTGCAGCAAAGTGCAAGTCATGATAAGATTGTAGATAACGCATCAAAAAAATTTCGTCTCTGTGAGTGAGCTTCTCACGCTGTGCTTGCGGGTTCTGGCAAGAAGCATCAGCCCGCAGGCACAAGTCACTTATGCTACGTGTCTAATTATTGCCAATCTTGTTAGCATCCTGGTTTGGTCAACGCTACATCTCCGTCCTCAAATTTGGTAGCCACAGTATAGCCTCCGACTTAGCACTTGGCCGTCATGGCAGCCATCGCACCGATTGTCAGCAGTTTTTCGCTCATCTTTGGAGGATGTTGCGCAAATGTGAGAAGCAGACTCTAGTCCTCCCATCGCCTTTTACATGTTCAATACTGACAAATCCAAGGTCTATTGTCTAGAAGCAATCGTAAAGTAACAGGAGCATGCCCAATGCGCACAATGCAGGTGCTAATGTAGCGACAGACAAGAGCCTAATAGCGGTTTGCTGATCACGCTGTTTCAATTTGTATTCACTTGTCTCTCGACATTACACTACCAATTCGATCCCAATGGTCGTTACTATATGAGGAGCTCACCGGTACCGTTCCGTAAGTGGTGTGTGAGCGCAGCTTTGTTCTTCACAGTCAATATGTTGAACAATTGGGCATTCGCTTTCAACATCTCGGTGCCTGTCCACATTATTCTCAGGAGCTTTGGCAGTGTCACTACAATGATAGCTGGTTGGATGCGTGGCAAGAAGTACACGCCTTTGCAGGTTTTCTCGGTTGCGGTGTTGACGCTTGGTGTCATGGTTTCTGCGTGGGCGGATGCTCAGTCAAAGGTACGATAGTGGGTTTTGTTGCTTGGGTTTGCAGACGCTGACAGTTGACAGGGCAAGAATATGGAGACGTCAAGCAGCAGCATTTCGAGCTCGTCACTACAGGCTGGTCTTTTGATCCTACTCATCGCACAGCTGCTATCAGCGTGGATGGGAGCTTACGTTGAAGACATCTACAGAGACCACGGAAAAGATTGGCAGGCCAACCTCTTTTACTCACACTTGCTGTCTATTCCGTTTTTTGCCGGATTCGCCCCGACTTTGACGCAGCAGTTCAATCGTCTGCAGTCATCGCAATCATTCCAGGTGTCTCCCAAGATGGCCGCCTCGCTCCCACCGCTGGTTAGCACGATTCTCGCATCAACATCCCAGCACATCATATACCTTACCGCCAATGCACTCACGCAGTTACTGTGCATCACTGGCGTCAACATGCTGAGTGCAAACACTTCTGCTGTTACAGTCACGATTGTGCTCAACATCAGAAAGCTGGTGAGTTTCTTGCTGAGCATCTGGCTATTCGGAAACCACATGAGCAGGCTAATGAAGGTGGGTGCCGCGATGGTGTTTGGAGCTGGAGCGCTGTACGGGTGGGAGACTACGTACCGCATACCACAGCAGAGGAAGCGTGAAGCCGAGAAGCAGAAGAAGGGCAATTGATGCGTGGAGGAGGCAGTGGACGAGTGCCCGTTCACACAGAGCCAGGGTGGCAAGGTCGACATGTGCGTGCAGGGCGGGCAAGGGCGTGAGATAGCGTTCGTAGTAATATATTAAACAAAGTAGCACCGGGTGCGCCGGTCCGCGTCGTGATGATGCCAAGAATAGATACTCGAGTGGCTTGACCAGACCTTCGGCGCGCCCCCCCTCTCTGCCCCTCGCCCGAATAGGGTTTACAATGGCGGGCTGGCCAATAGCGGCCGATGCAGGGGGAGGTCGTAAGCGAGACGCCCATTGCGGACTGGTCCTCTCAGACCCTGAACTCGTAGTTAGGTGTCCTGTCTCTTGCAGAGCAGCCCCCGACTCTCTTTCCAATTCCATCAACCATTTTTCTTTCTTGCGGGAGGTAAGCTGACGCCATCGCATGTTTAAATCCCTCAACCCCACGCATTAGTTGACGTGCAATCCAACAGGTAGCTTCAAAGAGCCTCAGCCCAACATGTCCTCCTCACCTGCTGGGAGCATCCGCCAGCGAGCAGGCAAAGACAAGAAGCGACCTGTCTCACCTAACCCAGAAGCCTTGTCTGAGAAGGTTGAGAAGGTCGCCAATGTCGTCGCAAAGGGCAAGCCGTACAAGCCCGCGCAGCAGGGCAGCGAATGGGACTACAGGCTTGCCATCACCATCATGACCGTCCTCGCCTTCATCACTCGCTTTTGGGGCATCAGACATCCCGACCAGGTTGTCTTTGACGAGGTCCATTTTGGAAAGGTACGTCTCCGTGTCCCCAAGCTGCCGCATATGTCGCCCACACGCAATGGGGCGCAACGGGTACTTGAACCACAGGGCTAATCGCATCCGCAGTTCGCTTCTTACTACCTACAACGCACCTACTTCTTCGATGTTCACCCACCGCTCGGAAAGCTCCTCTTTGCTTTTGCTGGATGGGTCGTTGGATACAAGGGCGAGTTTCTCTTCGAGAACATTGGTGACTCGTACATCACCAACAAGGTTCCCTATGTCGCATACCGCGCCATGCCTGCCTCGCTCGGTGCCCTTACTGTTCCCATTGTCTTCATGATCATGTGGGAGTCTGGATATTCGCTACCTGCCTGCGTCACCGCTGCTGGACTCATGCTCCTCGACAACGCCCACATTGGCCAGACGCGCCTGATACTCCTCGACGCTTCCCTCATCTTCTTCATGGCTCTCTCTGTGCTTTCATACATTCGCTTTTACAAGGAAAGACATGCGCCTTTTGGCCAGAAATGGTGGAAGTGGCTCCTGTTGACTGGTATCAACCTGAGCTGCGTCATCTCCATCAAATACGTTGGTGTCTTTACTTTCTTCTCGATTGGTGTCCCGGTCTTGATTGATCTTTGGGACTTGATGGACGTCAACCGACGACAGGGCGCATTGACTCTAGTCGAGTTTGGCAAGCACTTTGTTGCTCGTCTTGTCGGCCTGCTTATTGTCCCCTTCTTCCTCTACCTCTTCTGGTTCCAGGTTCATTTCGCCATCCTTACTCGTTCCGGACCTGGTGACGACTTTATGACTCCAGAGTTCCAGGAAACCTTGAGCGACAACGCCATGAGCCTTCAGTCTGTTAGCATCAATTACTACGATGCCATCACCATCCGCCACAAGGAGACCAAGGTCTACCTTCACAGCCACCCGGACCGCTACCCACTCCGATACGAGGATGGACGTGTCTCTTCTCAAGGACAGCAAGTAACCGGCTACCCCCACAATGATACCAACAACCATTGGCAGGTCCTTCCTTCGACTCCTCTTCCAGCCGAGGTCGGTCAGCGCGTTCAGGTAGGCGACGTAGTTCGTCTTCGCCATTTGGTCACCAACACTATTCTCTTGACTCACGATGTCGCATCACCTTACTACCCCACTAACCAGGAATTCACGACTGTGAGCCTAGAGGATGCCGCCGGCGCGCGTTACAATGACACGCTTTTCCAGATCAAGGTTGACAAGGGCAAGAGTGACTTTAAGACCATGTCTACCCACTTCAAGCTGATCCACGTACCCACCAAGGTCGCCATGTGGACCCACACCAAGCCTTTGCCAGACTGGGCCTACAAACAGGCAGAGATTAACGGAAACAAGGCCGTACAGCAATCCAGCAACATTTGGTATGTCGATGACATTCCTTCGCTCCCAGCTGAAGACGAGCGCAACAAGAAGGAGCCCAAGAAGGTCAAGCACTTGAGCTTCCTGAGAAAGTGGGTCGAGGTTCAACGCGCCATGTTCCATCACAACAACGCCTTGACGAGCTCCCATCCCTATGCGTCGCAACCTATTTCCTGGCCTTTCCTTCTGCGTGGTGTGTCTTTCTGGACCAAGAACGACACCCGCCAGCAGATTTACTTCCTGGGTAATCCTATTGGATGGTGGCTTGCCTCTTCGCTTTTGGCCGTCTTTGTCGGTATCATTGGCGCAGACCAACTGGCTCTCCGCCGTGGTATGGACGCTCTCGATGACCGTAAGTTGTTTCTCTCATATAAACAGCCCAAAATCCTTCACTTGATAAAGTCATTTGTTTTCGACGGGGATGTTCTAACATTCTTACCTGTAGGCACCCGCTCTCGTCTATACAACTCGACCGGTTTCTTCTTCCTTACTTGGGCCGCTCACTACATTCCCTTTTACATCATGGGACGCCAGCTTTTCCTTCATCACTACCTCCCCGCGCACTTGGCTTCTTGCCTCGTCACTGGCGCGCTTGTCGAGTTTGTCTTCTGCATCGAACCCCAGGATCCTGAAGTATCTACTGCCGCCAAGGGTCATCGCCGAACTCCCTCCCGCCCCGTGCGTGAGCGTGTGGCATCCTCGAGCCTCATTGGCAGCTGGATTGCAACGGGTGTCATTCTCGCAGCTGTCTTCTGGTGCTTCCTCTTCTTTGCGCCCCTCACATACGGTAACCCGGGTCTCGACGTTGCTCAGGTCAACGCGAGAAAGTGGCTCGGATACGACCTTCACTTTGCTAAATAAAATCTTCTTGACGATTTAGACATGTGAAGGGAGGGGTTTTTCTCGAGGTTTGGGGGACACAAGACTTCTTTTCTTTTCCTTTTTTTCTTTTGTTTATCTAAGAGATTTCGTTGCAACACCATAGGGCAAAAAAAAACGGTGCAACAGCGTGGATGGGGGAGTGCTGGGTGTGTAGGGGTGCAGTTCAGGTCTCATGTATTCTATCATCACTTTTTGTCTATGTCCTTTGTTGTGGGGCTGTGAAGGGGGAAGGAGCGGCCTTCGAGAAGGAACTGCCATAGAAACACGCAAAACGCCTTTTTGTTCTTCTAGTGTCTGAGCGTATAGAGTTGCATGGTGAGAAGAATATATTCGCAATCTCCACAACCAATATGGAAGCAATCTCATTTGCAACGTTCGCCTGACTCGAGCTTCTTGCATCAAATGTGTGTGCATGTCTTCTTGTGATTAAAGCTTGATTTTCATCTATATGCAAAATCTCTTAGAAGCTCATTCAAGGAACCCCAATCCTCGCCCGTTTGGTCTGTTTGGTTGAAGAACTCGGCATAGCAGGGACTGCCGTGATCGTCGAGTTCGCCCCAAGGCGCCGGGATGGATTCCCTGAATTCGGGTTGCACCATCGACTCGCTGTCGTCTCGCCCAGATGCATTTCCTTCGTTTACCTGAGCACTAGTAGTGGTGGTAATGCTGTCCGTACTAGTATTCTCTGCTTCAAAATTCAAATTCGCCACGAAAACGCTCGACATCCATGCCGGGGCCCACGATGTCTGACAAGTCTCTTCGTCCCATTTGACCAAAGACTCTCCGGAGGGTATCGTACAGGTTTGTGCTTTGGTTCTGATGAATCATGTTGTCTAGTTGACTCTCTGATACGCCGTCGCCGACAACTTCCCTCGCCTTCTCTTTGCCTTCTCGCTCTACGACCTTGTGCATGGCCAGGGCACCGAGCAAGTGTTGTGCTGCCTCGGTGTAGCAGCCAATATTGATGCACGAGACACCAAGGTTATAGCGGGCACGGACGAAGTTTGGACGGAGGGCGAGGGCACGTGAGTAAGCATCGATGGCTTCTTCGCTCCGGCCCGAGTTTGCGAGGGTGGCGCCGAGGCGGTTCCAGAGGAGGTGGACTTGTGATGATGAGTTTGAGACGCCGGATTCGGTGGAGGCAAGGGCGGCGCCGAAACAGTCGACGGCTTTGTCGTATTCTTCTACGCCGTAGAATAACACACCCAAGCCGACTTGTACGTCGGGATCCATTTGCTCACCAGACGGCGATAGTTGTGCGGCTTGAATGTAAAGATTGGTAACCTTCTCGTGGAGTAGATGGCGGTCTGTGAAGCCCATCTCGGCATCCGACGAGAGCGGTTCCTTGATGAGAGAGGGGTACTTGGTTGCTAACCAACGTTCTAATGTCCGATATGCTGTGCTCTCGTAGCCTTCGTTCGTGTAGGATACGGCCAGACCCATGAGAGCTTCCAGGTTTGAAGGGTCTTGCTTCAATGCATGTTCCAACGCACGGATGGCGGGTGTTTCTTTCTCGTTTTGCGCCTGAGCCTCACCCAACCTCACCCAAGCCGCGATGTGGTTTGGATCCTTTTGTACTGCTGCTTCGAATGCGAGGGCGGCCAATGATAAGTTTCCACCTTCTTCCATGATTTTTACACCCTCCTCAAACGGATTTGTGACGTTCTTGAAGAGGTTCTCCTGCTCAAACAGATAGTCGCCCATGGACGGATCGCGGACCGGATGTGTGTTGAGACCATCGAAACCCTCCCACTGATCGAGATCGCCCATGTGTCCTTCGACAAATCTCTCCTCGTTGGCAAGTTGCCTAGCGTATTCAGTCTCAGCTTGGATTCCCTTCCAGACGGATTCGAAATCGTCGAAGTCAACGGCGTCTTTCTCTACTGACCTGTCCATTTCGTTCAGCTCAGCCTCCATAGCCTTGTTGGCTTCCGCGTCGAGCGCGTCCAGGTTCTGTTGGTCGGTCTGTTCCAACTGCGCAAACTGTGCCTCCCAGTCATGGTCGTCGAGCTCAACCATACGTCCTTTGCCCTTTCCTGAGTCCTGTACGGGCTGCTGGAAGTTTTGTGGTGCATATGGCTGTTGCATCATGCCCATGCCCATACCCATACCACCCATGCCCATGCCCATGCCCATGCCGTACATGGGCTGCTGGTACGCCGACATAGAAGGCTGTGATGCGGTTGTAGGGCTCGCGGTCCGGGCGGCAGGGTTCATTTGCTGGAACTTTGCGAATTCGGCAGGGTTGAAGCCCGCTGGTCTCTCTTGCATGGCTGGGCCCATTTGGGGAGCCTGCATGCCCGGATCGAACTCGGCTGCCCATGCTGGCGATCCGCTATGCTGGGCTCGCTCCAATTCTCTACGCATCTGCTCCATGGCAAAGGGTGACGCGGCCCCGGGCCCTTGTGGGAGCTGTACGTTCTGATTCATGAACTCGTTCATCATCTGCCGGCCCTCGGGTTAGTCATGGCACATTTTCTCTACACTACATTGTTTGCATGCGCTGTTGCTGACTTACACCATCGGAAGGACCGCCCATCTGCTGACTTCGCATGCCCTCCTGCATACCACCTGGCCCGCGCCCGACCAGGCGGTCGCGTTGTAGAGACTTGTCATCTTGTACATGCTTGGTGAACTGGCTGAGCGGGTTGGCCCCCGTGGAGCACTCGGCACCGCCGAGGAAGGACATGACTAGATGTGCGATGAGTGGATAATGTCAATGAGCTGGCTACGGTGCGACGAAGAAGGAGTGGTGAACGGAGAGACAAGTAAGGACACTGGAGGTGAGTAAGGCGGAATCCGCGCGTCGAGTAATTGATCAGCAGCAGATGCCGGGCGGAGATGGTACGCGGGGCAAGCCGAGGTCGCAGCCGGTCGCGCTTGCCGAATCCTGGCCCACACTTCGCCGCCACCCTGCATGCATTGGCTTGACGTCGATGCATCGATCAAACTCTTATTAGAAACCATCAAAGACACATAGATTTTCACACTATATGAAGTACAAATGAAGAGAGGAATGGCAATGCCGGAAACTCTCCACTATGAAACAAGCAACTTGTATATCAACATGGGGCATAACTGACCACACACGTGTCCCAGTCTTACATATCGTACAGAGAGGCCCACTCCCTTGCAGTCGTCATTCGTCTATCCTCCAAATGAGAGGAAGCCCCTTCCTGATTTGTTTTACAATCCATCTCGTACCGTCACCTGCTTCTCATCATTCCTGGAACGAATCCTGGCGCTTCCCACCCTCACGCTGTGTATGTGTGTTGGATTTGCTGAAATCGACGCGGAGTTGTCTGCCATAAATGACCTTCTCCTTGAGAACTTCTCTGGCACGGGTGGCGCTGGCCACGTCGATGAAGTCTGCATGAGCAAAGCCTCGCGGTTGGCCGGTTCTCCTGTCAATGGCAACACGTACATCCAAGACGTTGCGAATGTCGCGGAAGAGGTCGTTGAGGTCCTTGTCTGACATCTCAAACGACATGTTGCCGATGAAGAGCGTCCTGGTTGGAGGGCTGGGCTCATTGCCATTAGGGCCGCGCCCCTTTGCCTGATACTTGGGAGTGTGGAACTGAACGACAAGGTTGCGGCCTTCAAACACCTGCATGTCGAGGTTGTCAATAGCAGCCTGCGCATCACTAACGTTCTTGTATTCGACGTAGGCGAAACTAAATAGACGGCGTCAGTCAATATTGGGCCATTTGGGGGTGGAAGAATATTACCCTCTGCTTAGACCCCGGTTATCGTAGACGATCTTGATGCTCTCAATATCGCCAAAGCGAGAGAAGACACGCTTCAGCTGATCTGGCGTAACTTCGTAGTAGAGGTTACCAATGTAAAGCACATTGTGGGGTTCAATATTCTTGTCTGGTCGTTCCCTCCTGGCCCGCGGGCTGGTTTGGCTAGATTTGGTGGCGGCAGCCTCGAGCGCATCTGCGCCGACAGTGGCAGACTTGTCGGTGGGCTCTGCCTGCGCCTCTTGTTGTGCGGGCGTCAAGTTATCCTCAACAGGCGCCTCCGCTGCTGTCTGGGCAAAGTTCTCGGAGGCTTCTGCGGCAGCAGCCTCAGCCGAGTCGGTTTTTGACACCTCATCGCTAGCAAATCTCCGTTGAAAAGAGGCAATTGACCACTGTTGCTGCCTTGGACGGAACACCGAGGGTGTGAGAGTAGTAATGGAGCGCGGCTGTACCAGGTACGCCTTGGAGGGCGAGGCACTGATGGCGCGGACGGCAGCACGGCGGAGGAGAAACCTTCATGGCTGGTAAGTATACATGGCCAATGTGCGGTATGGGTAAGTCTTACATGGTGGCGATTGGACAGAGGCTGGCGATAGTCACTCAAAATTCCAGAGGACGACATGCGGGAAATTTTTGGACATGCATGGTAGTCCCGCGCTAGACGTCGCTCACGTGACGCAGCGTCGATCCTAGCCAGGGCGGGCGACAGACATGGTATGGTCGAATTCCCCCCCGCCGACAACATTGCAAGCCGAGGGTGAGGGGCCTAGCGAATTAGTCCATACGCAGTATTTATGTGCACACGGCCGTGGTAGACCTGTCCGAGTGCGATCGTACCTGCGTGCAGCCTCCATGTCTTTTTGCTCAGTCCTTCTCGCCATGCCGCTAGGAGCAGGCGTGACATGCAGTGGTCATCGAGTCCATATTTGACATAACGGCACGGGGCAAGGCGACTGGTCGGCGGGGTCCGATGCGCGTTGCTTGTGTGTGTGAGTCTTGTTCGCAGTTCTGCATCCACCCCGGCATTCACAACTCCCACCCTTCAATGCCACCATGCTGAAAGGTAGCTCTCGCTGACACTTCCATCTCGCACCCAACCATACTGATGTGTCCTGCAGGAGCATTCTCTGCCGACGCAGATGCGTCACCAGACTTTGGCCCTGCCCACGACGATCATATAATTTCGTCAGAGGAGGACGAGCTCGATCTAGATGACTCGGACACAGAGGCTGGTGGCAGCGGGCGTACAAAAACCAATTATGGTGCGACTTCAGCATCGCAGCGAGGTGCCGGCCCAAGCATTGAAGACGACGATGACGGCATACTCCCCCGCGACAAACAGCGTCGCACTGCCTTCTACGACTACACTGCTGAGAAGCAAATGAGCCATACCGAAGCCAAGCAGTTCTACCAGAGGCACCAGCTCGAGACACAGCACGGCGGCCCCCAAGCAGACATGCACAGCCCCGCCATGCGCGCAAAGACATTCCCCGTCAATTTTGGTGGCACTGACGGTGTCGACTTTCTCAGCAGGGCCGAGAGTACTCGCTCGCGGAAGAGCAATGTCAGCCATGCCAACCATGTCCAACGGCCATACATACCCATCGGCTCGTCACACGCAGAGCAATCGCATGAACCTCGTCGGCACATGACCCAGCAAGTCCCTGACCCCATAGGTGCCCACGACGAGACCGACCATTTTCTCCAGGCTGATCAACAGGCCCGATCGCATGGCCAACACCCTAACCTTCCCCATGAACATAAGCCTCTTCTGGCTGAACAAGGGATCCACGGTGCGGGTGCAGGCATAGGCGTTGGAACAGGGGCAGGAGGATTCGCAATGTCTGATTCCAGCATCACTGCTGAGCTCAGCTCCATCTACGCAAACATTCAAAAAGTGCTCGATCTGCGCCACAAGTACATCCGCTTGTCTTTGCAACGTTCCTTCGACAATCCCAAAGATGACCCAGCTTGGCGCATTTACCCGTCTCCTCCAGAACCTGTCTGGAATGACACCTCCAAAGAGCGTCGCAATGCAGCTAGTAGCATGCAAAACAGCGGTATTCTAGAGCCGAACGAGATGCCTAAGCCACCTCGTAAAATGGGTACCAACATCGGCGAAGATTTCCACTTGGAGGAGTGCCTCCCCGTGCCTGGTCCTGGTGAGATGTCGTTCCGGCTTGACGAGAGTGGCGTGTACCAAGTATATGAGACTGCCAAATCTGCTGAGCTTGATACACCCATCATTGCAATTCCGACGTTGCGCGAATTCTATATTGATCTCGATTCCATTCTGGAGATATCTTCAGACGGACCCAGCAAAAGTTTCGCCTTCCGCCGTCTCCAATACCTCGAAGGAAAGTTCAACCTTTACTATTTGCTCAACGAGTACCAAGAGACGGCCGATACCAAGAAGGTGCCTCACAGAGACTTTTACAATGTACGAAAGGTCGATACACACGTGCACCACTCTGCATGCATGAATCAAAAGCATCTGCTGCGCTTTATCAAGTCGAAGATGAAGAAGTCTCCTGACGAGGTAGTGCTGTACCGTGATGGCAAGCACCTCACGCTAAGGGAAGTATTTGAGTCCATCAACTTGACGGCATACGATCTGAGTATCGACACACTAGATATGCATGTAAGTAACTACTTGACGTTTTTGATACGACGATACTAACCATACAGGCCCATACCGACTCATTCCACCGCTTTGACAAGTTCAACTTGAAGTACAACCCAGTTGGCGAATCACGTTTGAGAACCATCTTCTTGAAGACAGACAACTTTGTCAAAGGCCGCTATTTGGCTGAAATCACCAAAGAAGTCATTTCCGATCTCGAGGCGAGCAAGTACCAGTTCGTAGAATGGCGCATTTCCATCTACGGCCGAGACATTGACGAGTGGGACAAGCTTGCGGCTTGGGTTGTTGACAATAAGCTCTTCTCGCCCAACGTTAGATGGTTGATTCAGGTTCCGCGCTTGTTTGATGTGTACAAGGCTACTGGTCTAATGGATAACTTCCAGCAAGTTATCGTGAATGTATTCCAGCCTCTGTTTGAAGTCACCAAAGACCCTTCAAGCCACCCCAAGCTCCACATCTTCTTGCAGAGGGTCATTGGCTTTGATAGTGTTGACGACGAAAGCAAAGTCGAGCGCCGTGTGTACAAGAAATTCCCGTTCCCGAGCGAGTGGTCTACGAAGCAGAACCCGCCGTACAGCTACTGGATGTACTATCTGTTTGCCAACATGTCGTCACTTAACGTCTGGAGAAAACAGCGCGGCTTCAACACGTTCCTCCTCCGTCCACACTGTGGCGAGGCTGGTGATACCGACCATTTGGCTGCAGCAGTTCTTTGCTGCCACAGCATCAGCCACGGTCTGCTGCTTCGAAAGGTGCCTCTTCTTCAATACATTTTCTACCTTGAGCAGATTGGTGTTGCCATGTCGCCTCTCAGCAACAACGCACTCTTCCTGGCGTATGAGCGAAACCCGTTCATGAGCTACTTCAGACGAGGTCTGAACGTCTCGTTGTCAACGGATGACCCTCTCCAGTTTGCTTTTACCAAGGAGCCTCTGATCGAAGAGTACTCAGTTGCGGCGCAGATTTACAAGCTGAGTGCTGTGGATATGTGTGAGTTGGCCAAACATTCAGTCGAGCAGAGTGGTTTCGAGCATGTAGTCAAGCAAAAGTGGTTGGGTAGCAACTATCATCTCCCCGGTGTTGCGGGTAACGACATGGCAAGATCCAATGTGCCCAGCATCCGCGAAGCATTCCGACATGAGACTCTCATGGGAGAGCTAGCCATGTAAGTTTCATGCATGAAACTTTTCTCAGATATTCATACTAACACCAGCCAGGATTGATCGCTACACGCGTGCAGCCCAGGCCGGCAGCCACGACCTAACCAGCTCCAACCTGCAATCCGAGGTACCCCAAACGCCCAAATCGCTCCAAGGAGTCCCGTTCCCCGGGTCACCAACGCACGCCTCAGCTGCGGGTAGCAAACAACTCTTCTCTATGCTCCCTCCAGCCCAAGTAGCCCGCCTCAAGCCTTCAGCATCCACCGTTGACGCAACCAACTCGCAAAATCAACCCGCATCACCAACCAGCGCCCACGACGGCAGTAATGCCGAACGTCCGAACCGCAGCGCCAACATGACGGTCAACCCAAACGCCGTGCCTGCAGTCCAGCAGCCGGTAGACGGCCAGAACTCATCTGCCAGTCTAGATGAGCCAGACACGGGACTAAGACGTTCAACTAGTTCGGTCACATTGGACGGGGAACCAAAACTGTTCCCTGGTGTTGTGAGCAGTAGGAGTCGTAGGCGCAGCACGAAGAATAGCCAGGCTGAGGATGGGGAGGGGGCGAGTTCGCGATTGAGGAGGTATCCGACGGGTGAGACGGAGAGTGTCGTTGAGGAGAAGGATACAGATGATGAGGAGTGAAAAAGGAAGGAATTCATGATGTTGGCTTTGTATGACAAGTATCAATACTAGACATAAATTTATTTGTTTCGGGTTGGTTATTTTGTATACTCGTTACTATGTACTTCATATCTATACCGACGACTGCTTTATGATCCAGTCTGGGTCTTTATATATATATATGAAGATCCTCTCGTACCTCCCATGTACATGGCTATATATCCAAAAAAATGTAGGAAAATCGTTTTTTAATTATCGCATGCATCCGTACGTTGATGGGTTGAAAGCAAAAGAAAAAAAACGCCAAAGAAAAAGATGCAAACGCTCGCTGTACGGACGGAAACACAAACAAACAAAAAATTTCAAAGTAAAAGAATGCGAAAAGCGAGCGCCCCCCCCTTCCCCCCCAAAAAAGGGATCAGATGAGCAAAAAAATGAATGGAAAGAAATGGAGGCTAAAAAGAAGAAAACAAAAAAGTTCAAATTCGCGAAATTTTCCAAAAAAAATAAAAATCCCATGCTTCAAGAATTGATGGTCCTTGAGTAGCAATCCAAACACCAGGCATCCCCCTCTTCCCCAACCTCCACTATACACTTTTTACAAATGGCCTTTGCACAGCCCACACACTGCCTTGCGCAGATAAAGCACGTCCGTCCCTCACACCTCCTGCAGTCGAGATAATTTTCCAGATCCTTCTTTCGTGTCGGCGCTTTTTGGCACGCATGGCACGAGCGCAGGTCGGAGACCGCATGGTGATGTGCCGGTGTCCCACAGGTAGTAGTAGTAGTAGTAGTAGTAGTAGTAGTAGTAGTAGTAGTAGTAGGAGATTGAACGTCGAGATCGATATCCATGAGGTGCGAGGTTGATTTTACGAGGGAGGCTTTTGGACTGAAGCGTTTGAGTTGTTTGACGGGGCGGCGGTCGGACGGGAAGTCGTGGGCTTTTGAGGGGAGGAAGGCATAGGAGAGGGTGTTGTTGTTGGAGTCGAATGGCGGGGTATTGGGGTGGTGGAGGCGGGTGGTGTCGCGGCTTAGGGAGGAGCGGTGGTGACGTGGGATGGTCTTTGGGGAGATGTCGGTGCCAGATGTGTGAAGTGAGGTACACGGGCGTTCGTATAGTTGTGGTTTGTCGTCGCCTGCTTGTCGCTTTCTCTTGCCAAGACCGGCGGCGGGCTGGTCGGGGGCCATGGTATGCCAATTGTGAGATGTATTGTCTTGTTGCCAATCACGTGCGGTGCTGGGGCCGAAGAGGTCGGAGGTAATGTATACCATGATGGCGATTGTGGCGGTTGTTGTTGTGGTGGTGGTGGTTGTGAGGTGAAGGAGTACTGGTGGTCTTGAAGGCGAAAAGAGGTGGAACGTGCGATGATGCGACCAAGGGACACTGGTACCAGTACAGCACTACACGTGTCGGGCAAGGCAGCGGCTGCAGACAGGGTGTGAAATGTGGGTCGCAAGGAGGAAGAGAGCAACTGATGGTTGGGCCCAACGTTGTTGAATACGAAGTCGACGACGGCAACAGCGACGAGAGAGGACGGACGGGCTGTTGTCGGGCCTAGAAACAAGGCACATGCTCGGCGTACCTGACTAGCGGCCGAATCAGGCATCCGACAGGGGACCGGCTGACTTGACCCCCACGACGCGCTTCACGTGCTGCCAAGTCTCTCCCTTCACGCTCCTCTCGACACGCGACGGGCGACGGCAACGAGAACAGCGACGACAGCAGTACTTGCGCACAACCAGCGCCTGTACATATCCCCGGCCCTGGCACTCTTGCGTCTGTGTCATGTTCGCCGCTTGCGCGTGATTGGCATGACATCGCCATCCGCAGCACTACTACCACCCACATACCCCACACTGTGATACCCCCTGCACGCTGAAAGCTGGAGAAAATGGACAGCGTCAATGTCTCTGAATTGGTCGCCCGCCTCGGCGCGGAGGAGGAGTCGGTGCGCAAAATGGCCGTCTTCAAACTCCAGAATGCCATCGGCGACCCTTCATTCGCTGATGTCTTCATCTACGAAGGGGGCCTGCCCAAGCTGCGCTTCCTGGCCCTGCACTCGACTGGAAACACACTGGCCTATTGTCTCACCTCTCTGGCCCGTCTGCTCGAGCTAGACAAAGGATGGGACCATGTCACGGATGATTTAATTGCAAGAGTAAGTCAAGAGAGGAGAGAGACTGTTGTGCGTGAGTACATCTAACCAGTGCATAATAGATAGTCGACCTCGTCGTCGCACAACCGCTTGTTAACGTCAACCGAGGTGCCATGTCAGTCCTCGCCGTAATCGTTGGTCATCCCTCACACCGAAGCTCGCACACAGGCACCACAGGCTTCCAGCGCCTCAAGCCAGCCGTCGATGCCCAGCCCCAGTTCTTGTCATCCTTGGTTGAGAAAATCACATCGGCCGACCATGCGCTCTGTGCAAATTCCCTCCAGCTAATCAATGCGTTGATGCGCGATGCCATTGCAAACGATGCCGCGTTCGAATGGCCCAAGTTTATAAAGCAGCTCCAGGAGCTGGGCGTGATCAAGAGCGTGTATGGGCTCATGCAAAGCACCGCAATACAAGACCTGGCTCACCCATTGTTGGACTTTCAGACACTGACTAAGACGTTGCTGAGGAATTGGAGGGAAGAAAAGGTGGACCTGGAAAATCCCGACCATCGAAGGGCTATTAGGGGCCTACACACTGCGAGTCAACCAGACAGGTCATCGTCTGATCCAAAAGGAAGCAAGAAGCATCATCCGGAAAAATGGAGCCGGCTGGGTTTCGAGACAGAGTCACCGGCGTGGGAGTTCAACGGGACTGGATTCTTGGGGCTTATGGACATTACTGACTTTGTTTATAAAAACGAAGATGGCTTTCAGAAACTTTTACTGGAGCAGTCAGCCGAGCCAGCCGAGCAACGGTGTCCGATTGCGCGGGCAAGTCTTTCGGTCACGCAAACACTATATGAGCATTTTGAAGTGGATAAATTGGATGACGTTGAGGCTCTTCGCCATACCGACTCGCGGGCCAACTTTGACCGAGCATTCAAGCCGCTGTTGTTGCATTGGTCTAGGTTACACACGAGTGGTCTAAATGCCTTCATCCGACTGTGGAAAGCAGCAGGAGCGCAGATTGAAGACTTTGAAAAGATTGAGGAACTGATTCGCATCTTGATTGAGCAGGTGGTTGGGCAGGCACCACGAATGAAAGATGTCAAGGAGATTGAAGAGGAGCTAGCAGAGTTTGAGCTCAAGCGGCTGCGAGAATTGCAGATGGAGGTGCTGGAACTGACGTATGAAGATGCATGGGGCCATCACCTGCGGTATGCAGTTTGCCTATTGTATGCCGTGCCAAGCTAACACTCGACAGCCAAGTTCGCGACGAGCTCAATCACGAGGCGCTGCAGTTTGTCAAGGAGCAACGTATAAGATGCTTGCTTCAAGGTGCATGGTTCCCAATGGGAGCAGACTTTGGTACAAACACCGGCCCAGTAGCTGGCAACCGTGCAGTGCCTTCGTCGTGGCGCTTTGTTCGACTGTCACACAACCGGCGATACCTGCACTACGCTGACTTTAACGAAAAGACGGCGGCCGAGCCGAAATTAGATGCCCTGCAGGAAAAGAGTAAGTACTACGCGCTCCACTAGGTGCATCCCAGTGGCCGGTTTGCATTTTCGTCGTAGCTGACACAGAAATCAACAGTTGATTTGTCCATTGTCTCATCAGTAGTGAGCAATGTCTCGGCCTCGGCCCCATCGACAGCATCGTCTGACAGTACGGTGAGGACGCTGCCAGGGCATGAGCGGGCGTCGACATCGACCAAAATCACGATCCACGGGTACATGGCTCTATCCAATCATGCGCGGCAGACGTCGAGTGGGTCGGGTGCAGGACGCAAAGAAAGCGTACTGTTGCATCTGCACCCTCAAAGCCACACGCTTGCTTCCGAGTGGCTTGATGGGCTGCTGATGCTTCTCAACCAACAGCCGATTACGGCGAATACCAACAAGCTTGTAACATTTATCGGCGGTTACGGGCTCAAGATTCGGCTGCTAAACGTGCGGTACGAGGATGTAGGGCTGGACGAACCAGTGCTGCCAAGCCGCGAAGGGCTGGATGACGAGTATTACTGTAAGTGTTTTTGGTGCGGGTGTAGTTGAGGCAGGTGGACCTTGTGCTGACGCATCACGTGTAGATGATATTGCAGGAGCTTGACGAGGAGAGCGACGGGCAGTTGCCTGCAGACGAGGGGGGGGGGCGGTTTTTTTTGACAAGCAAACAAGATGGGATGTGCACGGTGGAGGTGGGTATGTATGTGGTAAGGAGTGGTTGGGGCCGGAACAGGGCGGGGTGCAGGCTGTTGGGTAGGCTAAGGACAAGTGTGCAAAGTCCACTTTATAGTGCTTGGGGGGTGGCATGGCGGGGTATGTGCCGAAGGAGGTGATTGCTTGGGGAGCTGAGGATGTTCAGACTGGCGGTTGGAGACTGGCGGTTGGAGACTGGCGGTTGGCCGATGACGCTTCTCTTGAGATACCCTTTCCTTTGTTGGATATTTGTTAGTAGTGCCGTACTTTCTCTACTGCTTGTTTTTTGCTTGTTTGACTTACTTACATTGATAGCTAAATATTGCATGGCACGGCACAAGGCGAGCATCAGCAACGGGGTTAGTGCAGGCAATGAATCAGGCGGCGGCCAGACGAGTGAGTGGGTTGTGCTGCTTTGTTTTGGGCCATGTTGCACATGCACAGCGCATGGCCGGGACGTTGCACGGGACGTGCTTGAGCGCAGTTGTGCTCTCACTCTGGGGCGGTCAGCAGGCAATATTCCAGAAGCAAATACGCGTGCTCTCGACGTCCATCACACGGGAGCCATGGACAAGAGCTAGCTGGTGCGCGATCCCATGGACCGGGTATAGGAGCGGCCATGCGGTGTGTCGCACGCTAGGAGCGCCGCAAGACCCGCTGGCGGTCGGAGGGTGGAGACGGCGGCTCTGAAACAGCGAAGGCCAATGGTGGAGAGCAGAGAGTTGCAGACGCTCATGGCTGTGGATTGACTCTCGGAGGAACCACTGCCACTACGGCTCTACCAAGGTCCGTCCGTGTCTGTGGGTTTGGTGGACAGGACAGGACAGGACAGGAGGCTGCTGCACCGCTGCACCGCTGCACCGCTGCCTTAGCTGCACATGTGGCATCCCGTCACCCAATATGCTCCCGTCCACCCGGTGCATCTGTCGTAACCACGCTGCCTCACTAGACCTCTGTCTGCTGCTCTGGCCTGCTCAGCCTCCAGCTGCTACCCTCTTGCACTCCATATAGTTCCTTTCTTTTTCTTCAACATCACCAGCCTGGCCCTTGTTTCCACCTCGGATAGCCCTGCCGGCCCGCCATTGAATGCCCACCATACGTGCATACATACATACATACATACATACATACACACAGACGGGCAATACTTACATAGTACTTTTGCACACCACCCTTCACAGTCGGCACATTTGCCTCCCCGTGCCCAGGGCGGCCTCGGAGCATCCCTTCGTCCTGCCATCCACAAACACCACAACCCCCTGGTTGAGTGCCTCTTGTCACTGGCTTCAAACCGACGACAACGCCATCACCCATTTCGACGATTCGAGCCGACGCCATGAGGAGCAAACCCAGAAGCACTACTCTTCCTCTCCCACAGGCGGAGTTCGAGGCGCTGCCCGATTCGGTCCAGTAAGTGCAACTAACCGCTTGTCATTGGCCCGCCAGTGTGATAGGGGCGCATATATCACGTGCAGATACCGATATCCACCCCCCACCATCAATGGCTGTACCTTGCAGTAGCATGAGGGACACCCATGAGAATGTCGTCGCTAATTAGTCCCCTTCCAGGAGAAAGTACTTTTCGTCCCTGGAGCGTCTGCAGATCCAACGGCAGGCCTTGGACGAGCCTACATCAGGCCGCTCTTCCCAAGCCAGTTCCTCCAGACTCCACCGGCCCACGTTATCACTAGGTGCCGTACGCCGCAGACGCAGACTCGAAAAGCCTGTGCTCGAACACGACATCTCGCTCGCTGACGTTGAGTTTTTCTTCTCTCTACCCGAAAAAGTCCGCAAACAGCTGTTTTCGCGCGACGAACAGTTGCTTCTTCAAGGCTGGCGTGAACATTCCTTCACTGCCGACGACACAGACTACGAGTGGGCACAACAACGCTTCGACGACTTCCACTTTGACTTTTCACAGCCGTCCGGTCAATACACTGCCGAGCGCGGACGTCCCTTAAGACCACGTTCAGTATCGTCAGCAGAAAGCCCACTGAGCGGACCGAGCGGCCTCTTTGCGGCCTTGGAAAACGACCCGCATCACTCCACTACTCCTTCATACCTCGACACCATGGCCACCTCTACTCCTGTATTCACCTCCAAGGAAATCCCCGCCCGCTACATGAGAAGAACAATGTCCCTCACCACTTATCCTGTCCGTGGTGGTTCCTCCTCCTCTCCCTTTGGGCCTCCGTTCCTTGGTGGTATCAACACTCGCCCCCACCAACGCTCACAATCCTCTTCTCTCACCGGCCGCACGCCAGTCCACACACCTGTTTCTCCTGTATTCGACCCTGAGGCCACTCACTACCAGGACCCAGAGGCGAGGAAGAAGCTACGCATGTACCTTGCTTCTCCTCAAAAGTTTGACGAAGCCATAGAATTCGGCTTCCCATCATCAACAAGACCCGACACTGCTGCACCTACACCGCACTACCACCTGCCACAAATCGACACTCATGCTTGCAAGTTCAGTCGGGACATGCAAACATTTCTCAGAGACGGGCAATTGTCCTTCTTCGAGGACGAACGTCATGATAACGAAGACTTAGAATCAGATGCCGACTCTGTCGCCGACATGGAATCGCCAGCTACACCCTCAAGTACTGGCGTGTCTTTTCGTATACATTCTCGCCAAACATCACACCGGAACATGTCCCTAGATTCGCCAATGCCATCGCCTGTATACTCAACACACGCCCAACTAAACCGGGAGATGACTCTGCGCATGACATTGACCCGCCCGGATCTCCGTGCAGACGAAGACCAGCTCTATGGCTGGCAAGGCGCCTCATCCAGCCCCAAGCCCCCAAAAGACGATCCTTTGGCGCTAGAGGATCTTGTCTTCAGCGACGATATGACTGGCACCAAAGGCGCCTTCTATGTTAAGCCCAAGCCACGCGGAAACCTAGTCAGCCGCCTGCTGAAGCGCGCCAGTTTGAAGTCTCGATGAACTACATCCGCTAGTCACTCGAAAGCGGGTCACCCTTATGGGCCTCGTGCCTTCTTTTTTTTCTGGTTTATTTTTAAAAACCTGTTGCTATTTTCTTAGTTCTAATTTCACCAACAGGTCTGCTGCGTTTGAGCGGGCGTTTTTGTTGTTTCTCTTTTTTTGTTCGATACACTGGTTTGGGCGCCAGAATTTGTACGATATGCTACGATGCACGATACGATTCAGATGCATGAACGAGGTGTTTTCCCTTCAACCCACCCCACGCCAGGTTCGTTCCTGTGCAATTCAGCTAGTCAAGTTGATCGAAGAATGATTTGCGGCAGCCATTGAGATCGGCAGGTCAGTGTAAGGATTATTACACTGAGCCTGACTCTTCCTCCGTCCTTTTTTTTTCCACCAAAAAGCGTCTTCATTGTATTTGTCACTTTGTTTTTCGCCCTTATTTGAGCGTATCTATTGGCAATAAAGCTACCTTTGCAGAACAGACCAGGTTATCTCACCTGTTCGACTACACTCTACCTCTCTCTCCCTTCTTTTTCCAAATACTGATTTTCCCCTTCTTGTTCTCACATGACTAGCAGTCAGTCATCCCTTCACGGATCATTGCGATGCCGTTCGGAAGAGAGAGAGAACGAAACTAAAGGGGTATACCGGCACACGGAACCCCCCCCCCCCCCTTGGCCCCAGGATTTTGTGTTTCGAGCTAAAGTACGGCAAAA